>NC_056746.1:1300731946-1300896946 GCF_019279795.1 Protopterus annectens | reverse complement strand
TATGCACTGCTTATCCTTCATGCACAGCTTTACTGACTGTCTCAAAAAGTTCACTAAGTAAGTAATAATGACCTGCCTTTGACAAAACTGAACTAGGTAGAGTCCAGTGTTGTAGGTTTCCTATGACACTGTTTATCAGATCCATGGTAACTCTGTCCATGACTTTGCATATGAGATTAGACTTATGGGTCTGTAGTTCACTGGGTCCATGGAAGGCCCCACTTTGTTTAGAGGGATAACCATTGTAGTCCTCCATTCATTGGCACAAAGTCTGTCTGCAGACTATGGTTAAACAGAGATTCTAGAGCGCCTGACAGATGATGTTTTATTCTATTCGGGAGGCATCCAGTGATATTATCAGGACGGACTGAAGCAGTACTCTTGGCCTAATACAGAGCAATAAAGACCTGCTTTTTAGTAATGGTTGATGGAAAAATAGTGGGCGTATTTCCTGGAGGGTACCTAGGGGTGATGGGGATAAAACAGTAGCTACATTTATTGGCCAGCAGATTTACTATGTCCTCTGGCTCCATATAGGTGGTTCCATTCACCATTAGTTTGACACATTGTTGGGTGTTGCCTTTAAGGTTGCGGACATAACTAAAAAGGGCCTTACAGTTGTCCATAGCTTGGGAGGCTATCTTTATCTCAAATTTGGTTTTGATGGACTTGAGTAGTCCCCTGAGTTGCTTGTTCAGATTGATGAGAGATATTTTTACCTTGCAGGGCAATGCCCTTCCTGTTTTTGGACATAATTTTTTTTCTTTTCTTATACAACCAATTTATACTGGGATTCTACCAGGGTGCCCTATGTTTATTTTGGGTAGATACAGCTGTCTCTCTGCAGCTATTTGCATGATTATGCAGGGCTTCTGTGAAGAATTCCATGTAGACAGCTGTGTTTTTAGGGTCTGGGGGCTTGGAAGTATGCTACACTGTCACTTAGTAGGAGGTAATTAGCCTTGGAATATTTTTTACATTTTCCAGGGTTAGCAGAGGTCCCATGCTTAATATTTATTTCAAAGGAGACAACATTGTGGTCAAGCCGGGCCACTGATCACATGATACTAGGGAGAATGTGTCACTACCCCTTATTTGTGTGGAACAGGCCAAGGTACTTGTGCCCTGGTGGGTGTACAAACTAGCTGTTCCAGGGTGTTTGTGTTAACAAAGTCCAAGAATCTCTGTGCCTGAATGTTTGAGGTTGTGCATGATTCCCAGCTAATGCTGAGGTAGTTAAAGTCACCCACGAATATTGTGTTGGATTGAATGGGGAGTGCCCCCAGTTCATTCAAGTACAGGGTATGGGCATCTCTTGATATGGAGGGGGACCTATAGCTTACAAGGAATTGGTACAGTGAGGTGTGTTCATGTTAGATGTAATTTGAGGCTCCTCTACCTTTAGATCCTACCTGTGTAGTAGCTGGTCTAAGTGTGTGGAAGACATAATAGCCTTGCACTGCCAAGGAGCTCTCTGTGGCTATAAGCCAAGCCTTGGTAACTGCACTGATGTCTATATTTTCTAGGATAAAGAGAGTTTGCAGGGAGTGGATTTTCCTGTTTAGACTCCTGGCATTGAGCAGTAACACCATTAGTCAGCTTAGGTATGTCTGCAGGTTTATCAGGTTGGCACTGCCTAAAAAAGGCACTGTAATGGTGGACAAGGCTTTGGCCAATATTTGAAGACCTAGGTGGGAGAGGTGCAGAACATCCCTAGCAAACTAGCATGGTCTGTCAACAGGATGGCATAGTGGTGTAGTGGTAGTGTTGTCGCCTCACAGCAAGAGGTTCTCTCGTTTGATTCTCTGCTGGGGTGCCTTCTGTGTGGAGCCTGCAAGTCCCCCCTGCATTCATGTGGATTTCCTCTGGGTGCTCTGGTTTCCTCCCATGTTACAAAGACATGCAGCTGGAGTGTCTCTCCCTGGGCCTCTGCTGAAAATTGACTTCATTTCAAGTCAGACTTTCTCAGTTAACAAATGTTAAATAAAATAAAATATCTTCCCAAGCAGGCAAATATTGTACAGATCCTGAGGGATGATCTCTGCTTAACCTTTCATGCTATGAATGACACAACACTCTTTGAAATAATTCACCGAAATAGAACCAGTGGTAAAGCAAACAACCTCTTAAGATACCTAAATCTACACTACCACATCAACAGCATTGGCTGATATGACAGGTAGCTAACTCAACATATCCCCCATTTCTGGAATAGGCTGCCTTATCTATTAAACAGATTACTTCCATCCATCCATCCTGAACCACTTTTCTAATTTTGTACATTATTTATTTTATTTATTTATTTATTTATTTAAATTTGTTGACCGGGAGTGTCCGACTGGACGTAGGTCCATTTTCAGCGGAGGCCCGGGGAGAAAAGCTCCACAGTTAAAATAAACAGACAGTATATACATTGGATTACATAGTGAATAAAAATTTACATAGCAATTACTTACAACATATTTCCAGATGAAGAACATAGTACATCAGTAGTCAACTAGAATCTTTATCTGTGAAGTGCATACCATACATTAACAAATGTTACAAGAAGAAGCAGTTTGTGCTGTATAATAAGTACTGGCTTATGAGCATCTGAGCTTGCTATAATCAAGGTAGTTAGTGGAGTGGAAAGAAAGGCAGTGGTTGGATGGGGTGGATGATATTAGAATGGGAGTTGCAAGGGCATAGCCAGCATGTTTTTAGTTGCGCTTTTAGTAAAGTTTTGAAGTGGGTGCATGATGGTATGGAGGTAATTGTGGGTGGGAGTGAGTTCCATAATTTGGCTATGGTGCAAGAGAATAGTGCTTCACCAGCAGAGTTATTGGCCTTAGTGATCTGCAAGTGATTTTTGCTGCTGGATCTTAGTGGTCTGGTGGTGCGATAGGGTTGGAGTAGATTCTGGAGGGATGGGACATTTAGTGGATGGTTTACTAGTTTGTGGGCGAGTGAGAGTTGATACCACTGAAGGAGGTGAGGGAGTTCAAGCCAGCCCAGTTCAGCAAGTGAGAGACAGTGGTGACTATGGTAGGATGCCCCTGTGGCTAATTTGGCGATTTTGTTGTAGCAGGTCTCTAGCTTGTTTAGATCACATTGCCTTAGGTTGGTATATATTGGAGAGGCATAAAGTAGGGTGGAGATAAGGTGGGAATTTGCTATTGAAATTGCTTATTTCTGTATAAC
This sequence comes from Protopterus annectens, assembly GCF_019279795.1. Lineage (NCBI taxonomy): Eukaryota > Metazoa > Chordata > Ceratodontiformes > Protopteridae > Protopterus > Protopterus annectens. Next base: position 1,300,893,766 of record NC_056746.1, on the reverse strand, counting down.
GCTCCTAGTTTTTTGTGGACTTTTTTTATAGTCATGGATATGTGAATGTCAAATTTTAGTTTATTGTCTATTTCCACTCCTAGCAATTTGGTGTGTTCAGTTGGGTATATAGTGGTGTTGTCTTTTGCTGTGATGTTAAAGTGAGAGTTGTTTTGAGTATGTTTGGTGGGTTGGAAGATGAGTAGTTTAGTTTTGTTTGGGTTGAGTATTAATCGGGCATCGGATAACCATGTTTCAACAGAGGAAAAGGCTTCCTGTGTGACTTTTTGCAGTTTTGGTAGGGACTGGGCTGAGCAGATGATGGTCGAGTCATCAGCGTATTGTATGAGTGTGCCATGTTTGGTGGCAGAGGCTAGATTACTGGTGTAAACAGAGAAGAGTAGGGGTCCATGGATGGATCCTTGGGGAACCCCTATGGAGACAGGTAGTTGGGGAGATATGTCATTCTGCCATACAACGGATTGTTGGCGATCAGACAGGTAACTCTGAAACCAGTTGGTGACCAATTGTGAGAAGGATAGGTTATTGAGGACAGAGATAAGTTGTTTGTGTGGGACCATGTCAAATGCTTTAGATAGGTCTAGGAAAGTAGCAGAGGAGAAGTCATTGTTTTTATGCTGAAGGACAGTGTTAGTAAAGTATATATTATGTATAAATGTTAGTAAAGTATATATTATGTATTATGTAAAGTAGTATTATGTACATAGGGTTGGGGTGCCACTTCAACTGTGACAATCATCTCGAGCCAAGTTTTATACCACCGGGTGGCTAGCCCTGCCTCAGTAAATTATTCATACCACTCAATCACATGCACACTCTCACCTATGACCAATTTAGAGTGTCCAATCTATCTGCTGCATGTCTTTGGAGTGTGGGAGGAAACCAGAGCACCCGGAGAAAACTCACATGACTGCATGGAGAACATGCAGACTCCACACAGAAGGCACCCCAGCCAAGGATCGAACTGGAGAACCTCTTGCTGTGAAGTGACAATGCTAACCACTGCACCACAGCAGCCACCCTACAGTCTACTTCTATAGCAACCTTTAAAAGAAGCCTGGATGAGTGGATGGGAGATCTTACATTTTCATTGGGGATCTATAGAAAGAGTCAACTTAATGGGGGGCATTGTTAGTCTCCCTCCAGTACTGTGTGAGGTATATAAGCTTCTTGATGCTTTCCTTGGTTATAATCTTAGTAAGAACCTGTGTGGGACTATAAAGGGTTAAAAAAGGAGGGCAAACAAGATGTTATATTCATCTATGAATGTACATTATTAGCTAATATCTGAGCGAGTTCTGACAACTGAAGTATATTGTCAAACATAAACCCAAAGGCACACCACAGGCAAGGATAGCAAATGAAATTCTTTAATTGTAGAAATAAGATAAACAGTACGCGTTTTCGCGTTGCACAGAACGCTTCTTCAGACTTAATAAAGTTTTAAAATCAAACTGCCATATAAATAGCAATTAATGCACCAATTTACTAGTGTAATGATTGTCATTTGTAAAAAATAAAGTAAAAACTTAAAGTGAAACACATATACATAACGTTTTTACTTTATTTTAACAGATAACAATCATTGCACTAGTCATGTGGTGCATTAATTGCTATTTATATGGCAGTTTGATTTTAAAACTTTATTATGTCTGAAGAAGCGTTCTGTGCAACGCAAAAATGCTTACTGTTTATCTAATTTCTACAATTAAAGAATTTTGTTTGCTATCCTTGCCTGTGGTGTGCTTTTGGGTTTATGTTTGACATTTTCCTCTTGTACTGCAGAGGCACTTTACCCCGAAGACTGAGTTTTTGCTGTGAGTTTGAACTGAAGCATACTACTTGAAAAGCATGTGCTGCAAACCATAAGATGGCTTCAGCTGTTGATGACAGATTGTAGAGTTGTTATTATACTACTGATTTGAATACAATGTGGACTAGTGGGGTTTGAATCTGGTGAGGGCTAGATGTGATGGAACTCCTAGATGCAAAACTAAAAGAGACAGAGGCTTCAGCCATTCAGCAAAAAACTCCAACATAGTTCATAGCATAATGTCTTAAAAGGATGCCCTCCTTATGAACAACATGGCTGAAAGCTCATATTAAAGACATTCAGGTATGGGGTTAATTATTAAAAATTGCTGAGATGTCTGCAATAATGATGGTATCAACAGTTTAAGCATCTATAATATAATGCATTTAACATGAACAGAGTCCCAGATCTGAAAATCTTTGAAAAAAAAAAAAGTATTGTGAGGCAGTTAGGGACTACTAAAACTCCAGAAATCATATTTTTCATCTGCTACCAGCACTCGACTTCAACTGTCTTGCACTCAATAAAACTGCTCTTTGTGATCAACTATATTGTGACAGGCCTATTAAATGTACAATGAAAAGTGTTTCCCCATTGGTACATACATTACTAGTGTAAAATAAAGATTGTTTGTATGAATATATTTTTATACACAGCAATAGTCTGCCTTGAACTATAAACGATTTATAAGATAGTCATCCCATTGTGCATTTCCATAAAGCAATAGGGAATTGTTCATTCCTTAATTACAAACTCTAAGAGGTTTTTATGGATAAAGACTTTGACAGCACCCCTGAGAATGCTATAATTCTGAACTCTAACTCAAGATGAAACTGATGGAAATGCAGTGACTTTTATTTGCAAATACATGTAAGTAAACCTCAGACTTTTATAACACTTATTGCAGGAATTCAGAAAATACTGCATGTAGCCACAAGGGATAATTGTTATTGACAGCAAGGTGAAATGGCGATCAGTAACTGAAAACAAGAGTTGATTAACAGACTGAATGCAACCATACTTCTCAACCTTTTAGAACAAAAAATCTGGATAAAGCCATAAATAATGAGGGGACATAGGCCCAGAAATAGGGACACTTTTTAAATATTGTTCTTACAAATTTAGAAAGTTGATGGAACAACAGGTTTTGTATTAGCATGAATTTTTCTGAAGGGTATGAAGCCTGAAACTCAAATGCATATCATTTTCTGACTTCAACCCTCAATGATTTATTAACGATGTGCCAGAAAAAAACATAATTTTATGTGAAACAGACCAAAAATATAAAGCAAAAATCTGGACATTCTGTGGAAATCTGCACAGCTGAGAGGTATGCATGCAACTTAGTGCAGGTTATATGCATGTTTCATCCTACCTTAACAAAATAAGCAATCAGAAAAATTGGACTGTAACCCTGAGCCGCAGGAATGTCTGAGAGTTGTACACAGAAATTCCCAGAGGCAGAAAAATCTTTGTGTTGACTTTACATGGAAAACACTTTTGGTGGCTGTTATTGTAGTTATTTTATGCAGCACAAGCTATTTGCTTGAGTCCTGTTTTAGTATTTATCTTCTTATTATACAACAAATTTTACCCAACATACACCAAACTCCTCAGATACAACTAAGATATAACACTTGACAGATCCAGCTACATATAAACTGCAACCAAAAATTCCTTCAGTAAGATTGTACCAATTTACTGGTCCCTACTTCCAACAGTCTATAGGAATACAACTGACTACCCAGTTTTTAGCACAAAACTATCAGCTCATGTTGCCTGCACATCAGAGTGCTGGTATTAGAAAGGGTCAAAGCCATAACTGTTTGTTAAATATATATCATAGAAACTATTTCTTTCTTAATGTTTACTCCTACAGTTCTCACTTTCAAGTCAGAGCTTACCTTTCCCTCTACTGCTGCTTGTACTAACATTAAGTACCTTTCTTATATTGAAACTGCCTTCAGGTACTTAAAGGTATGCAAAGCATTTACATAATTTGTCATTATTTCCAGATATCTAATGTTATTTTTGTTCTATAATACATTATGTTTTATAGTTGTTGCTTACTGTGCTGTTTTTATTAATTGCTATAGTATTTTACTTGTTCACATTGAATAACGTTTTTATAATCACAGAATTAGAAGGAATAAAAGCCCCGAATAAAACCACAAGAACCAAAACCCATCAGGGCACTAGGAGCGAATGTCACTGTTATTTATTGTTTAAGTGCCGTTCACTCCTAGTGTCCTGGTGATTTTTGGTTCTTAACGTTTTTATAATGCTTATTTTGCTCCAAGTAAAATAACTGTGTTCTGTGTTTTTGTATTATATTTGTACCTGTTTGATCCAGGTCATTGCTGAAAAGGACCTTGGATCAGTCCAGTCACTTGGCTAATTATTAATTGATGAATATCACTGCACCATTAGGGTACTGGAGGAATGGTACACTAAGTGAGGAAAACTTTTAGTATGGTCTAAGGTGCCCTAGCACAGGTCAATGAAATCTCTTTAATTATTAATGATGACTCCATCTGGCACCCTCTTTCTTAAAGATTATATGCAAAGATGTTTTATTTATTTTTTTATTTCATTTTGGTGATCGGGGAAGTCAACTGGGCCTAGAAGAGCCCGTTTTCAGTGGAGTTCAGTTTATCACTTCCTTGTGCTGTAATTATGAATTCATTGTGTAAAGTGGGCTTTCTCATTCTAAAATATGTTTTACTTTACTCACATCAGTGAAGCTATATGTTTAAAAAAAATGTTCGTATGTGCAACAGCTGTCCAATTACTTCTTAAATCTGTTCCATCTGGTAGCACCTTATGATAATGTCATAAAGGGGAAACAGTGTATAGTTCAATACTTTGAGATATTGAAATGAAAGGAGTCTTGCTATGCCAAGAATATGTGTTACAAAATCCCATTACCTATTCTGAGCATAGACCAAACTTACCTATGGACTTGGCAGAGCAGCTCAGTCTGACCAATGTTTTCTGGTGCAGCAGTTCCACCTATGTGTCAGACCTGGAATTGCCAGCAGGGGCTAGATCTGACATAACGGTGGAGCTGCATGGCCAAGAGGCTGGCCAGGAGCTCCACCTACAGAATGGCACGGCTGTCATGCCTGCATCCTCCTCATCCAAGGCAAGGAATGTCCTTGCACAGCCACTAACCCACCAGGGATTTAAATCCGTTTTTTGAAAACAGAACGTTCATTGCAAGACATCCCCAAGGAGGTTTAGGAAATGGGAAATACTATACAGAATTCCATATGTGCATTGTTGAAGGTTCCCCACACACACTCCCAATCCCACAGTCTGCAGTACACTTCAATCTGCATATGGAATTTGGTAATGTAGATAGGCTGGCTTCCCACTGGGTACTACTTGCAGTACCTAGTGCCACCTACAGGTGGAGAATCCACCTTGTGTAGAAGCACACCCAGTTCACTGAATACTTTTCATTCCAGCACTAATCCAATTGCTGGATAACACACGGACACAAACATTCTGTACTGTAAGCTGTCCCTGGAGTGACAAACATACTCCTACTTTTCTTTCTAAGAGTAATCATCATAGAGTGGATTACTTATTGCAGTGTTATATCTGTGTTATTATACTGTATGCCCAGCACTAACCACTTTACAATAAATGTTCTCCTATTGCATTTCCCTTTAATTTCTTCCAGTTTTAATATAAATGCATTATTTATTGATTTATTGTTTACCTGTCTGAGCGACTCATTGATCGTGCTGCAGTTTGTGTCACTTTATTTGTTAAAATCTGCTTCAAACTGCATAAAATATGGACATAGACCACCTTCCCTTTGTAACATCATATGACTTATAAACAGGAAGCATCTGGCAGATGTTCGGCATATAGGAAAGACAAACACAAGTGTATTAAAATAATAAATATAGTTCCAGTGAAAAAAATGTTTAGAAATTTTAGAATCAAAGTTAAGGTTGGTGGGCCTTGGCCCACTTGTCTTCACTGTTCCATAATTGACCCAGTCTCAACTATAGGATGGAGTTAGGTCATGAGCAGGAGCTAGGCTGTAAACTGATGTGGGCATAGCCATCCAAGCTGGTGATTTTAGCCATTGTCAAATGGGTGTGAATGAGTAAACATACACACACACACACACACACACACACGCGCGCGCACAAGTGCATGCATGCTGTAATGCTACAGGTAGCCCTTGCACTGAAGTATATGTTCCCATCAAAACCACACCCTCAGACCACTCCACATTGCCTGCCTAGTCTAATGCTTGATATCAGCCTGCCAGGAGGGTTTAGGGCAACCAAAAAAACCTTATCACAGAGCCACAATATGAGGGCCCTCAACTGTCCCATTTTGCAGTACCTGGTGGAGCATCCCCTATAGCTTGACACATGGAGTTGGGGCCTGCATGAGCAGGTGCTCCCAAGTAAGGGACCCTGCAGTTACTGAGTTTGGGTCATACTGGGTAACCACCAAGGTAGGTGGAGCTGCGGGGTTATAGATCACTTGGAGCAGTAATTGGGAAGCCTGAAGTCAATGAGAAAGTGGTGGGGAACCAAAAAAAAAAAAATTCAAGACATTGAAGACGCTACATAGAGGAATGAAATGTTTTTGCTATTCTGATTTTTCCATACTTTTCATGGATATAAATAAATACTGTTTCACAGAGCATCACATGCTCATATTGTTGAACTGTGTATTTGGATTTGTTCCCATACACATTCCTCTCTGTTCTATATCACCATGTAGCCTAGTGTGAAAGAACATTTTCAATGATATCACAATATGGAACTCACAGGGTTAAAGTAATTGGCAAAAAAGTTCCAAAACAATAGGAATTATAACACTTGAAGGCTTCCAAATAACTATTTTCAGACACTTTGAAGCAGAATGCCTTTAAAGGGGTTTCTTAAACTATAAAATATATAATTTTCATTGTCCAAATAGTTTATTACCTATAGAAACTGTGAACTTAGGAGAAACAAACTAAGTAAATATCCTAAACCTTAAAATATTTAAGGCATAGTGCCTATTATAAAAGCTTTGCTTTTCTTATGTTATATGCTGGAGTGTGTGTGTGTTGTGTGTGTGTGTGTGTGTGTGTGTGTGTGTGTGTGTGTGTGTGTGTGTGTGTGTGTGTGTGTGTGTGTGTATATGCTGTGTTGTGTAACTGTAAACAGTTTACAGCTATGCATGCATTTTATTGGGCTTAGCATTCTTTAAAGCATGGATTATACAAGATACTTATGACAGTTAGAGAGCTGGAACAACAACAACCTGTATTTACACTGCACTATGAGCAGCTAACAATGCCGCAGTTAAATAACATTTTCTGTTCTTCTATAGATGTAAATTTGCTGAAATAATATGGAGAACCTTATTATAACTGTTATTTGGAAAGTTTATCTGTAGATGTTTGCATTTCACCTAAATAAGTGAAATGACATTAATGTGAAATGTAATAAAGATCTTGATAAAAATCTATATGGATACAAAATGGCTTAATGGAGGATTACATTATTTAAATTTCTGTAATTTAATTAACTCAATCAAATATATCAATATAAAATGTTTATCAGCATATTCTGTATAAAAAGAGTATAAATTACTTAACCATCACATCCACATACTCATAAATCCTGTTAGACTGTGGGGCAGTTTCTGTTGTATGCGTATCATTACAAGCTGCCCTGAAGGCAAAACCTGACGGCTACCATTTAAACTACAACCTGTTAACCTTGCCGATGAATTGCCAATCAGCTGATCAATTGAATTATTTATTCAAATAATATTTAACATTGTTATAAACATATTTATGGAGAAAAAAATCATTTTTCATGCATGGTAATAGACTATGTTCTATTAGAAATACCTTTTATACATCTACTTACTTTTAATCAGTTTGATGCCACAGATATACTACTGTTGTTTTTATTTTTTCCCTGTGTGCCTTACTAGAAAATGTGAGATGACAGACGGAAAAATATGGGTACTCGGTGTGTCTTCTTTAAAGTGGAAGGTTACTTTTTCTCAAACTTTGGAGACTGCTTCATGATTCCAGTCTTGGACTCCATTGCACAGGTCAGAACAGCTCTAGTTAATTCTGCATGTGATCAGCTGTTTGGCAGTTCATCTAAGTAAATAATACTTTATTTTACAAATCCTGGGCAGCAACAAACACCTGATTAGCATGATTCAGTGAACTATGCCGTACCCTTCTAATTAATACATATACCAGACGCAGCACATCGGCTGTGAACTTCATGATGTAGGCAGGTACTCACGCAGTAGGGCTAATACTTCACCCCAAAGCACTGGCTATATATATATATATATATATATATATATATATATATATATATATATGTGTGTGTGTGTGTGTGTGTGTGTGTGTGTATATATGTATATATAAAGTAGTTCATTCACAGATTCATTGATTCATGCAGTTTACAGGCTACAGTTAGACCATGAACCATAATCACCTTCCAGTACCTACCCTCATGGCGCACCTCCTGCCTCCTGGAGAGCAAAACAAGTCATGCTCAGGATGAATGGACACTCATTCAGTCTTCCATGCTTTATTTTATTTACTTAACTATTGCCTTTTTAATTGGGTTATCTGAATGAGCAATAACATCACCTTTTTAGAGGAGTCTGAGGGAGAAAACCTCCAAAGATGTTTGCAACAATTACAAACTGAAATCTATAAGAGAAAATAATATATACATAGAGAAAGAAACAACACATTACTAAATGTAGTAATATTATTGTTGAATAATTATATACTAACCAAATGGTATTAAGGAGAGTAGATGTAAAGGGAGGTAGGAAACATGGTATAGCGTAGGGAAAGCAGGTAAGGGTTAACGGAAAAAGAGATAAATAATGAACAGAGGTGACAAACAATAAGAAGGGGTAAGGGAGGGGAGGTTAGTTGTATTTATTTCTGAGAGAAACATTAAGTATAATAATGTTTGTTCTACAAGTGTAATAATTAAAGAAAAAGGATAGTATACTAGTGTTCACTTTTTGGTGTTGTCGCATTTTTGCAAATGAACATTTCCAAGTAGAATATAGATATGTTTTTAACTTCTGAATGAGGACTTTTGGGTTAGATTCAGGTGTGTATATTTCACAATTTTGATATGTGTACTGAGTAAAGACATTCTCCACAATGCTTGCTAGATTTCATGATGAGTGTTGATTTAGGTTTTGTGATCATAGTGACCAAGCTGGTTTGTACCCAGTTATGAGACTATTAATAGCTAGAGACAGGTTTGGTTTGTTTAGGATAGAATTTGGTTTGTTTAGCATAGTGTGGCCTACTTTCAGGTGTGCTACTTTTGGGTATAAATGTTCTAATCAGTGCAGCTGGTAGAGAGACATGCAGTGATATGTTTTGTTAGGTAAGTTTGTTGTAAATCTGGCTAGATTGTTACAACACTGCTCAAGTTTAAGTTGTGTTTTTTGGACATTGAGGAAACACAGAGGTGTGTTAGAAAAAGTAGTGTTAGAGATGCTTGTCCCTTTGCTTGTGGTATTCTTTATACCGTATGTTAGCATGGTAAACTACAGCCATGACTAAAGACCATACAGATATCCAGTCTGGGCTGCTGTCACAACTTTTAAAGACTGCATTAAAATCTTTGTGGTTCTTAAGAGACATCCACTTTTATGCAGCATATTTGTGAATTATTTGAACATTTTCAGGTCTTTTCTTCTTTCAAGCTTTCTGGATTTTTCAGCCTGTTCACTGCTATTTTGCTTGGAATTCATAATTTCCTTGTTTACTTCACATGGAGAGTTTGATTCAGAAATCCCTTGCACATTTTAGCACAAAAGATCTCAGCTGAGTAATGCAAAGCATCACTGAGCTCTATGAAGGAAAAATCAAAACAAAAAGATTCCCAAGAGCAAATAATCCATGCTGCAGCAAGCTAAACCAAACACTAAATCCAGGCATAAGGATATGGACTTTAAATAAAACCAGCAGCTCACGTTTCTCACTTACTGGGAAAATATCTCTTAGATTATGGGTTCAGGTAATACCCTGCAGAATCACTATTACTGATTATAGTGCCATAATTTATAAAATATGGTCCAGTAAATGACACACTGAGAATTTAGATGAAATATTTAAACTAATGACCAAGTTTTTCTCCAGGGTTCAGATTTAGGGGCCAGTATTTTTAACTGTTTTACAACCAGTATGAGATTACAGCCAAATGCATTGTTGACCAGGTACGTAGATCATTGCACAGCAGGTAGAATTAGCATGAATACTGTGTATCCCCATATATTTACAGGATGATCTAAAGTGTGTGTGCCCATGAGGCTTTAAATGCAGCCTAAAAAGCAAACCCTTTAAAACATTGTATTCATATCACCAGGTACAGGTATGAACATAGGTGATCTAAAAAGCTGTGATAATGTAATTAAACAGATGAATACATGCAGGCACCTTTGAATTACATAGAAAGCACAGTTGCATAAAATTTTACCATAACAATAGATATCCTTCCCTGTACTGTTGCAGTATTCATTACACTAGGGATCCCCTGCTAAGGGTAACCTGACATCTGGCCAGTATCCCAAAACCTTAGGTTGCATTATAATAGGGCTGTTGTGCATCACATGTATGCAACCCGCTCACATTGTAGAGCATAAATGTGACATATGAATGTACCTCGCTCAGAACTGATGAATGTACCTCGCTCAGAACTGATGAATGTACCTTGCTCAGAACTGATGAATGCACCTCGCTCAAAACTGATGAATGTACCTCACTCAGAACTGATGAATGTACCTCGCTCAGAACTGATGAATGTACCTCGCTCAGAACTGATGAATGTACCTCGCTCAGAACTGATCAATGCACCTCGCTCAAAACTGATGAATGTACCTCGCTCAGAACTGATGAATGTACCTCGCTCAGAACTGATGAATATACCTCGCTCGGAACTGATGAATGTACCTCGCTCAGAACTGATGAATGTACCTCGCTCAGAACTGATGAATGTACCTCGCTCAGAACTGATGAATGTACCTCGCTCAGAACTGATGAATGTACCTCGCTCAGAACTGATCAATGCACCTCGCTCAAAACTGATGAATGCACCTCACTCAGAACTGATGGATGTACCTCGCTCAGAACTGATGAATATACCTCGCTCGGAACTGATGAATGTACCTCGCTCAGAACTGATGAATGTACCTCGCTCAGAACTGATGAATGTACCTCGCTCAGAACTGATGAATGCATCTCGCTCAGAACTGATGAATGTACCTCGCTCAGAACTGATGAATGTACCTCGCTCAGAACTGATGAATGTACCTCGCTCAGAACTGATGAATGTACCTCGCTCAGAACTGAAAAGCCCCTGGAAGAACTACAGTCCAAGGAGTACAAAAAGGGACAAGTACATCCAGAAGGAAAAAAGTAAAAAAAGGAAGGAGGAAGGGAGTAAATATTGCAACAGTGAACGGAAGGGCAGCTACAATTATGGTAAGATTTTACACAACTGTACTATGTCCTTCCATATCACTGTTGCAGTACTCCTATAAAGGAGAGTACAAAAGCTCAAGACGAAATGTGGGAGGAGAAAGGTCCATTAGAGCCCTCAAGAAAACCATGCAGGATGGCCCTGGCAAATCCAGCTCTAGCCCTGGAAACCATATCCAGCTTATAACGTTTTGTAAAAGCATGCACAAAAGTCCAAGTAGCTGCCACAGAGATGGAGTGGATATTCAGTCCTTTGAAAAAAGCACCAGAAGAAGCCACAGCCCTGGTAGAGTGAGCCTTAACAGAAGAAAAAAGGCTTTTTCCATGAAGAGAATATCAAAAATGAAATGGCCAGGAAGAAATAGTTTGCTTAGAAACAGCCAAACCTGAAGACCTAGGATGAAAAGAAACAAAAAGTTGTTCAGATTTACAAATGACTTTAGTTTTATCTGTATTAATATTTGAGTTGTCTATGCATATCCAAGGTATGAATAACATTCACAGTAGTAGACTGCAGAGAAGAGGAAAAAAGTGGGCAAATGGATAGACTGATTAAGAGACAACTCATTAACCACCTTGGGTATAAAAAAAGCATTATTCCTGTCCTTATGGAAAACTAAATAAATGAGATACATCCATAAGGGCTGAAAATCAGACACCCTCCCAGCTGAAGTAAGGGCCAAAAGAACAGTCTTCCGAGTACAAAGCTGTAAGGAAGCTGAAACTGCATGCTCAAAAGGACCCTGAGTCAATTTTTCAAGAACAAAATTAAGATTTCAGGAAGGAGGAATAGACTTCCTGGGAGGCCTAATATGAAGAATGCCTTTAAGGAATTGTTTGACCTCAATTCTAGAAGCCAGAGGAGGGGTTAAAGATAGACAAGCAAAAATAAAGAAAGACAAAGTGATAGAGGAACTTGGCCTTTACCTGAAGAAAGATAAAGTGATAGAGGAACTTGGCCTTCATCTGAAGAAAGACAAAGTGATAGAGGAACTTGGCCTTTATCTGAAGAAAGACGAAGTGATAGAGGAACTTGGCCTTTACCTGAAGAAAGACAAAGTGATAGAGGAACTTGGCCTTTACCTGAAGAAAGACAACATGATAGAGGAACTTGGCCTTTATCTGAAGAAAGACAACGTGATAGAGGAACTTGGCCTTTACCTGAAGAAAGACAACATGATAGAGGAACTTGGCCTTTACCTGAATAAAGACAAAGTGATAGAGGAACTTGGCCTTTATCTGAAGAAAGACGAACTGATAGAGGAACTTGGCCTTTACCTGAAGAAAGACAAAGTGATAGAGGAACTTGGCCTTTACCTGAAGAAAGACAAAGTGATAGAGGAACTTGGCCTTTACCTGAAGAAAGACAACATGATAGAGGAACTTGGCCTTTATCTGAAGAAAGACAACATGATAGAGGAACTTGGCCTTTACCTGAATAAAGACAAAGTGATAGAGAAACTTGGCCTTTACCTGAAGAAAGACAAAGTGATAGAGGAACTTGGCCTTTACCTGAAGAAAGACAACGTGATAGAGGAACTTAGCAGAGTAAAGAGGAAAGAAGACAGCCAGAACCTGGCTTGTCTGGAAAAGGAGGCTTTTGAGTTGTAGGAGAAGCCCTCCTAAAACCCTTTTATCTTTGAGGGAAGATGAAAATGGCTATGTACCAATGCAGACTTGGTAGGATAATTCCACTGGAATTTGGGAACAGGGGAAACAAAAATATGTTTTAATCCTGCATAGCCTTACCTTTCTACTAAATAGACCTAAAAAGCTCAGCAGCTGCAAAACCAAAGAGATTTTCATTGTCAAGAGGATTAGCCATCATATTGGCCTTAATATCATCAGGCAGAGGCTGAAGGTGAAGCCAGGAATAACACCTTAACACAGAACCAAAGGCAGCAACTCTAGAAGAAGCATCAGCTGTGTCATAACTACATTTAATGGAATGGCGAATTACTTGAGAAGAGGAGCCCAACAAAGTGAGGGGCGAAGCCTTCCCCTCAAAATCGAGAATGTCCAAAATAACTTGAAAAGCCAGAGAGAGAAGGGCTAAAATATACCTGGTCATGTGGGTCTGATAATTTATAGTCCTAAAGGCCAGAATAGCAGCAGTGTACACCCTTTTGCCCAATCTTTCCATGGTTCTACTGTCCTTGTCAGAAGGAAGCAGTTTAGCTGCAGGCAGAAGCTTAGAAGGCTTGTCAGAAGAAAGAGAAATAACAGAGGGGTCAGCAGGGGGGTACTAATAAAGAAATTTGCATCATCAGGCACCTTATAAAACTTATCAGGTTCTTTAGGAGCAGGGGGCTGTGAAACAGGAGCCTGAGAAGCTGCTAAAAATGTGTCCAACAAAGCAGCAAGAACAGGAGGAATAGCAGAATGCTTAGGAGACTCCATTTGGAGGAGTTCATATACTTCTTCTGAACATCAGATACCTGGGTGCAGTCCTACTTAAAAAATCTGTCATACGAGAGATTGTATCCACAAAGAAAATCTCCTCAAAAGGAAAATCTGGACTAAAAGAGTCCTTCTCCTCAGATCCCATAATCCAATAGGGAGGGAATCTGGGAGGAATAGGCCAAAGATTCTCATCAGCGTCTAAGTCCTCATTGGAAGGGTTCTGCACCCTGGGCCTCTTAAGAGGAGTAGAGGACCAAGGAGGGACATGAGACTCCTTGAGAGGGTTTCAAAGCCATGAGAGCATTAAATAACGCCTGTGTAAAATCCTGCCATTCATGCTGAGGATCCTTAGGAGCAGGGGAAATATGATTGGTCTTCTGCTTGCTGCTTCTTTAAAGGGACATCTGCCCTAAACATCTTAGGAGCTTCAGACCTCTGCCGAAACTCAGTCAACATAGTGGGAATCTCTTCCCTATCAGGAATCTGTGGAGCACCTCTTAGTCCCTTGAATATAATCAGTAGCAGTTCCCTCTGAACATCTGAAAAGGATGTCTGCAGAGCCTCTGAGGATGTGTGAGAAGCTGAATCCATGCTGGCCTCCAAAGTGGTCATGGCAGAGGAATCCACCAGACAAACAAGGTTATCCTCTGGGCTTTTAACAGCCTAGAGAGAGACATCTGGGTAGGTGGTACAGCAGTAGAATCAACCTAACATTTTTGGCCTTCTTCTTAGCATACAGCTGAAGCTTGGGCTGGGACAATTCTGCCATTGTACCCTGCTTCAACGATTTAAGATGCTGGTTTTCAGGTAGATAGATAAGAATGAGAGAGGACTATGAGATGAGATATTATACTATGTCTAGAGGAGATAGTGTTCAGAACAGACTGAATAGCCCACTCAGTCATTTAACTATAAAGGAGACTATGACTGAAACCAAAATTCTTGCCAAGATGCCATGATCTTTATAGTGAGTAACATATAGTATTTAACAAGTTGGAGCAAACGCATTTCCAAAAGACATCCCAAAAAATGTTTTGGTATTTATATTCTGGCTGTTTCAGAGACACTAGTGATAGACTTCATTTAGAAGAGTTTGTAATTCTGAAATATCCTCAGTATTCAAGGAAATGGCCTCCAGTTTGCAACTGACACCTAACTTGAACCTCCATCCACAGTTTAAATTCACATTAGAGAAGAATAGACCAAAAAGAACTGGCCCCATTTCTGAGTTACTAGTAAATGGCCTACAGGCTAAAGTTATGTCCTTGATGGTTACTCTGTATTTTCATCATTTTAACTTGTTTCTAGTTAAAATAAATAGGTTAATGTTTAAAAGCATGGCCACTCTATCCTTGAGGTAGGCTTCTTTGTGTGCAAGCAGTCATAGGAGCCTACCTCAAGGACAGAATGGCCATGGCCTGTGAAACACTATTCCTAAGGAGCAACTATTTTCATTTTAATCACAGCTACTACAGGCAAATCCTCAGGATAGCTATGGAGGCAGCTATGGCCCCCAGCCTAACTATTGTGGCACTTGGAAAGTGGGGGAATGATTTAATTAATTATAGTGTCTACCAGGAGCTGATATAGTGTTAGTTGCACTTTATTGATGACATATACACCATCTGAGAAAAGGATGAAAAGTTTCTGGAAAAATGTTATTACTATATTAACAACACTGTATGGATTCGTTTAAATGGATTAATGTTGTACAAGGGCTGACTGACAGCTGTCATGTCAACCACAGAAGGTCAACAGAACAGTTGATCGCACTGCTGGTGTGAGATTGTTTTTACAGAAAGGAAGGGGATTATCCCTTTTCTTGCTAATATGCAATCTTGAAATTGATACATATAATTAGCTGGAGTGTGAGGAGTGCATGGGGGGCTTGTCCCCCTGCAGAAAGCACTGCTTTATGGTTTTCATGCTCCCAAAGAAGTGATGTCTACACTAGTATGACTTCAGAAGCCTTATAAAGGCACCAGTAGCTGCATCTCATCACCTGATTACCAGACTTCTCAACTGTCCCTGCTGTGGAGGAGCCTCCCTATTTTCAGCCCTGATTTACTCCTGTCTACTATGTTCCTATTTTTGGAGGTATGTCCCTATTTTTAGGTTTAATTTACCCTTCCACACAATTTTCTGAATCCCCTCATCACAAATGAATTTTGAATCTGTCTAGTACAGATAACTACACAACATGACCAACATGCTAATGGCACCAATAACTTAAAGAAAGAGAACATACACCTTATATCTTCTTTTTTACTAAAGCAAAAATGAGTTACATTGTGTGGTAGAATTTTGCAATAAGTTTATTAAAAATCTACAGATTTTTCAGTCTCTCTTTGATAATGTGATTGTATTTTTTCATCATTTTGTCGTTCTGTTTTAAAACGTGTTTCTAAGTAACATCTCCACACTCCTCAACCTCTAGGAACTTAATGGGGGAGGCAAATACCCAAAATCAGGGATAATTTTTAAATATTGTTCTCATAAAATAAAAAAGTTATTCATTAATTTGAAATTATAATAGGCAGTGAGCTGTATTGAGATCAGTCTCATTACCAGAACCATATGAGAAAATAGGAAGTACCGTCTGATGGATGATGCAAACTTATATGAAAAAAGGATGCAAAAACACAAATTCAAGCTTCCAGTAGATACATTGAAACACAATAAGTAATGCATATTACACTGCAAAATGCAAGCTGAGCCAAGCACAAGGAATACATCAGCCATCATAAGAACTTGACATACTTGGCCTGAGCAGACAGGGTAGAAGCTATCTGTGATTTGACAGTATGCCTTAGTGTCATAAGGTATAGTTAAGCAATGTGAGGGAATTTAAAAGCATGAACAGTAAAGCACCACTAGCAGTTAATAGGAGGAACAACTGTCAAGCAGAAACATTCCTTCCAAAGCCTGATTTCAGCCCCCGGAAACCGAGGCAGTATTGATGTTGGTGTCCTTATTGAACCATTCGTCAGGATAGTCAACAAAACTGCTGCATTTATTAATTTGCTTGAGATTGCTTTTCTTGGTGTCTTCATTTTGTTTTAGTTAAAACTGCTGCATTTATTCATTTGTTTGAGATTGCTTTTCTTGGTGTCTGCATTTTGTTTTAGTTAACAAACCTGCTGCATTTATTCATTTGCTTGAGATTGCTTTTCTTGTTGTCTGCATTTTGTTTTAGTTAACAAAACTGCTGTATTTATTAATTTGTTTGAGATTCCTTTTCTTGGTGTCTGCATTTTGTTTTAGTCAAGAAAACTACTGCATTTATTCATTTGCTTGAGATTGTTTTTCTTGGTGTCTGCATTTTGTTTTAGTCAAAACTGCTGTATTTATTAATTTGCTTGAGATTCCTTTTCTTGGTGTCTGCATTTTGTTTTAGTTAAAAAATGCTGCATTTATTTATTTGCTTGAGATTGTCTTTCTTGGAGTCTGCATTTTTGTTTTAATTAGCAAAACTGCTGCATTTATTCATTTGCTTGAGATTGGTTTTCTTGGTGTCTGCATTTTGTTTTAGTCAACAAAACTGCTGTATTTATTAATTTGCTTGAGATTGCTTTTCTTGGTGTCTGCATTTTGTTTTAGTCGACAAAATTGCTGCATTTATTAATTTGCTTGAGATTGCTTTTTTGGTGTCTGCATTTGTTTTAGTTAACAAAACTGATGAATTTATTAATTTCTTGAGATTGTTTTTCTTGGTGTCTGCATTTTGTTTTAGGTAAAACTGCTGCATTTATTCATGTGCTTGAGATTGCTTTTCTTGGTGTCTTCATTTTGTTTTAGTTAAAACAGCTGCATTTATTCATTTGCTTGAGATTGCTTTTCTTGGTGTCTGCATTTTGTTTTAATTAGCAACACTGCTGCATTTATTAATTTGCTTGAGATTTCTTATCTTGGTGTCTGCATTTTGTTTTAGTCAACAAAACTTGCTGCATTTATTCATTTGCTTGAGATTGCTTTTCTTGGTGTCTTCATTTTGTTTTAGATAAAACTGCTGCATTTATTAATTTGCTTGAGATTGCTTTTCTTGGTGTCTGCATTTTGTTTTTGTCAACAAAACAGCTGCATTTATTAATTTGCTTGAGATTCCTTTTTTTTTTTTGGTGTCTGCATTTTGTTTTAGTCAACAAAACTGCTGCATTTATTAATTTGTTTGAGATTGCTTTTCTTGGTGTCTGAATTTTCTTTTAGTCAAGACAACTGCTGCATTTATTAATTTGCTTGAGATTGCTTTTCTTGGTGTCTGCATTTTGTTTTAGTTAACAAAACTGCTGCATTTATTAATTTCTTGAGATTGCTTTTCTTGGTGTCTGCATTTTGTTTTAGTTAACAAATCTGCTGCATTTATTAATTTGCTGAAGATTGTTTTTTCTTGGTGTCTTCATTTTGTTTTAGCTAAAACTGCTGCATTTATTAATTTGCTTGAGATTGCTTTTCTTGGTGTCTACATTTTGTTTTAGTTAACAACACTGCTGCATTTATTAATTTGCTTGAGATTTCTTATCTTAGTGTCTGCATTTTGTTTTCTGTTTTGCTGATAATTAACAAAACTGTAGTGCTATTTATTTGCTTGATATTTCTGGTCACTGTCTAGATCCTGTTCAGCTGATTTCATAGCGGGGGTTGTCTAAATTCTTTTGAAGCCAGCCTATCCAAGGTGTGAGCACAGCTTTTTGTGTTATCTGATTCTCTGAGGCTTTTATGTTTTCCTTTATACTACTATATAAGGAGTTACAATTCTGTGAGACAGTATCAGTATCTTAGCTGCTTTTTGTGGCCTAGCTGTGACTGATTCAATAGACATCTGGATACCAAAAGTCTGTAAGTGGACTATATTATCATATTGCACGCTCAGTAGAGCAAACAGCAGATAATTGACCCCATGTAAGTGATAGCTTGCAACATCAAAACTTCAGAACAGCAATTGTTTTTCAATGGAAAACAATCGTTGTTCCAAAACAAAAAAAACAACCCCCCAGTAAAACATTACTTAACGTGGGGGGGCTTTGTGTCCCACCCCCCCTGATGTGGGGGGCTATGCCCCCTACATCCCCCTACTTAAATATACCAACTTTGAGATCGCACTACAGTGCCAAAAAGGCAAAGTAGCGAAAGTGACCAAACAAATTCTTTCCCAGGGAAATAATTCACTGAAACACCGCTTCGCTGTGTTGCCTTTTTGCGCTTTACTGTTCAACAAAGACGCATTTGACAACCTGCAATGGCGTAATAGGGAACCATCTATAAGTATATTTTTTGGCACTTAATCGGTTATCAGTAATAGTCAACAAAACTGCTGCAGTTATTAATTTGCTGGAGATTCCTTTTCTTGGTATCTGTATTTTGTTTTAGTTAACAAAACTACTGCATTTATTAATTTGCTTGAGATTACTTTTCTTGGTGTCTGCATTTTGTTTTAGTTAACAAAACTGCTGCATTTATTAATTTGCTTGAGATTGCTTTTCTTGGTGTCTACATTTTGTTCCCACCCTCCCTATTGGTGTCTTGTTCTTATACTTGGTGGCTTTGTAGTTGCCCACCCCTACTGTAAATTAGATCTGGGACACACCTCCCAGTCTAGTGTCATTAGCTCCTTCTATCTAATACAGAGAGACTATTTGAGAAGGCCAAGCCACTTAGGTTCTTAACCTTGAATTATCTTCTGTTCCTCCTTTCTCCCTTTCCACTTTACTAAAAAAAAAACTTTGCTAGAATCTCCTTGTGTTCTGACTGAGTGTGCTTCTCAAACAATCTGGGAATATAGAGCTCATAAGTATTTTTTGGCACTTTTTAACTGTTCAGAGTTGAATAAAACAATAATTGAATTCAGTTCAGAATACAGTTTGAATAAATTGCATTTATTTAAACTGTATATGTTTTAATATTGCTACATACTCAAGTATGCTAGCTTGCACTGCCCTTGAATTGTTTTTAGTGCTGTTATAGCTGCTTTTCTGTAAAAAAAATATTCTAAGCTTGTTTCTTGCCTTTCCTGTAACTAGTCTAGTCCAGATACAGATTTGCTGTATCCAGGACCGTTTGCAAGCTTCTGAGCCCCCCAAGCCTTTCTATGCTGGAGTGACGCCTTCTAGCTTATCAGTGGGAGTGGTAAGCACTAGGTAGCCTATCTACCACAAGAGGAGTGGTTTCTAGCCTAGAAATTATAGTTTATTGGCCGTTTGGGTGGTTTTTCAATCTCTTTCAACTTTCTGGTTTAAAAGCTTGCATTTGTTTTGTGCTTGTTTCCTACCTTTCCTGTAACTACTCTAGTCCAGATACAGCCTTGCTTTATCCAAGACTGTTTGTAAGATTCTGAGCCCTTCAAGCCTTTCTGTGTTGAAGGGAAGCCTTCTAGCTTATCAGTGGGAGTGGTAAGCACTAGATAGCCTATCTACCACAAGATGAGTGGTTTCTGGCACAGAAATTGTAGTTTATTTGCTGATTGGGCAATTTTTCAATCTCTTTCAACTTTCAGGTTTAAAAGCCCACATTTGCACTTGTTTCCCACCTTTCCTGTAACTAGTCTAGTCCAAATAGAGATTTGCTGTTTCCAGGACTGTTTGTAAGCTTCTGAGCCCCCCAAGCCTTTTTGTGTTGGAGGGAAGCCTTCTAGCTTGTCAGTGTTAGTGGTAAGCATTAGGTAGCCTATCTACCACAAGAGGAGTGGTTTCTGGCCCAGAAATAGTAGAGAGAGATGCACTTATATATCCAAATCCAAAGCCATGCACTCACCAGCCATGACCAGAATAGCTAGCCAAGAAGAGAAGTCATCACTTGCACCACATCACATGGAACACATAGCCCTCCAGAACACACACCAGCACTGCCTTTACATAAAAATACAAACCACACACCCACCTTTGTGGAGGCTCTCAATAAAAATCTACCCAAACAGCAGAAACCTCCAAGGCAGAAATGCACTCGACCACCACAACACAACACTAATCACGAGACACATAACTCTCCTTAATAGTGTTCCACTAAACCAAAGCTTCCAAGGCAAAACAGCATGCCCAACACACTAGTCATAGATGACACAATAGTGAGGCACACTGATATCCCACTCACTAGGTTAAATAAGGAGAAAGTAACAGTCAGCTGCCTGTCAAGTGCCAGGATCTGCCACATAACGCACACACTCAGGTCCTTCAACAACAGGTACAAATATGACTCTGTCATTGTACATGTGGGTGTGAATGACCTGAGATGTACCTCCCTGGACTACATGAAAAGAGACATGGAGGAGCTCTCTGGTTATGTAGCCCAGATGGGTATGACCCTAGCCCTGAGTATCCTCCTACCATCACCCAGAATGATACCACAGTACAAGCAGAAAATGATTGATTTCAACAACTGGCTAAGTTTCTGGTGTCATTCTAAGGGGATCCAGTATCTGTCTGCCTGGAATGACATGATTGACAGACCTTGATCCAGAGATGGCCTGCATCTGTCACCCCTGGACTTCTGGATACTAGCCAAGCCTCTTGCCACCTCTATAGTGCTTTTTTTAGGTGGTGTTCCAAACACCAAATTACCACCATAACAGCTACAAACAAATGCAATCTGTGGGTCATGCTGCTCAATGCTAGAAGTCTAAATCTCAAAATGCACTCACTTGAGGAACTCCTTAAAATGGAGAACATCGACATTTGTGCTGCAACAGAGACCTGGTTCAAGGCATTAGAAAGCACCCCTGCACTACCAGGCTATAACTCATTCCACACCTTTCAGCCCCAGAACTTGGATCGAAGCTCCAAAGGAGCTGGTGTTTCCATATTCATAAAATATGCGCACACCTCCAGACTGGTAGCCCAACATAATGCATCAGAGATACTTCAGGTCCAGCTAACATTTGGTAAGACAAAAATGCAGGTCATGGCCTGCTATAGGTCGGGTCCCCAACCATGTCCCAAGACTCACACTCCATGCTCCTAAGCACCCTGGAGAATATTAGGGTCCAACCTAACACTCTCATACTGAGCAACTTCAGCTACCCCTCCATTAACTGGGAAAACTACTCATGTACCAACACACTTTCTATAGTTATGTAAGGAATCTCCACAGCAATACCCAGATTTGCTTTGAGATATTGCACAATGATACCTGCTATACCGAGCCAACAGATATTGGCAAAATACTGGCTGACAGATTACGTGCCAACTTTACCCCTCTCTCCCCCACCAAAGGACCAATCACAATACCAATAGATTGCCAGGCACCCAGTATTACTGCTGCACAGGTTAAAATAGCACTGTTCAAGGCCAAGAATACAGCTTCTACGGGACCTGGCAACATCCCTGGCTGTGTTCTACATGAACTACAGAGTGAAATGGCACCTCACCTGTGTGCCCTGTTCAATCACAGCCTCACCTCAGGCTTTGTCCCTGCTGAATGACGCACTTCTACAGTCATCCCTCTCCACAAAGGAGGAGCGACTACAGACCCTGGGAACTATCACTCCATTAGCCTGACGAGTCTGATATGCAAAGCTATAGAACACATCATCATGGACCTAATAAACAAGGATACAGGGAATCTCCAAACTCTGGATCTTACACAGTTTGGTTTTGTGAAGGGTAGATCATGGCTGCTCAACCTGGTCGACTTCTCTGAGTCAGTCACCAGAGCTGTGAATGATGTAAAGGTGGTTCATACAGCCTATCTTGATCTGGCCAAGGCCTTTGATACCATTCCTCTCTCAGGAATCATAGAAAAAACTCACTAAGCTAGGCATCAACCCCTATATCACTAGGTGGGTTGCATACTGGCTCTAAGATAGAACCCACAGTGTGAAAGTAGCTGACTCCAAGTCAGACTGCCGACCAGTCACGATTGGAGTCCCACATGGTTCGGTCATGGATCATCTAATGTTTGGTATGTACTTCTCTGAAGTCCAGGCCAACACGAAGGGACTCTGGCTGGCAAAGTTCGCAGATGATTGCAGGTTGGGAGCTATTATTAACTCCCCAAGTGATGTTGACATCCTACAAAAAGGCCTCACTGAGACCAAAGACTGGTGTCAGAACCATGGCCTTAAGCTCAATGCTAAAAAATGTATCATCAACCCCTTTGGGAAAAACCTGGTCCCCATGAATTACCACATCGATGGTAGTCCACTGAACACAGAAGGCATTATAAGAGCTCTGGGAACACAGATTGACAGCAACCTCTCCTTTGACCACCACATTACCACTGTGGTCAGAAAGTCCTTTTATGTGGCACATCTCATTACTAAGGGTTTTGCATCCAGGACAGACTCAAAAACTCCAACTATTTTCTGTCTCATGTTGCCTACTTAGAGGCGATCTCTGCTTGACTTACAAAGCCATGTCTGACCCAGCTCTGTTAGAAATGCTACATCTAAAGAAATCCCAATCCCTCCACACCACACGCTCCAGAGACCTCAACCTCATTACCACAATCAACAGAACAAGCTGGAGGGGCAAATTCATAACCCAGAGACTGCCCATGCTATGGAATAGACTTCCCATACATGTCAAACAGAGCACCTCACTGGTCTTCTTTAAGATAAATCTTGATGAGTGGATGGGAAATAGAAAATTCACCCCGGGGATCATTCCAGTGGCTCTACTCAAGAGAGCCACAGGGAACTAAAGTTGGGTGACACGATACCAGGGTAATCCTATGGGCTAGGCTTGTAAAGGCTCCAGGGCCATTAGCCTAGTACACAGCTATGAACCTATGAACCTATGAATGATGTTGTTAGTGGTGGGTCTCTGTACAGTTTAGTGGTCTGTTTGTACAAAATACATATTTGTTACTAGGGAATGGGTAGCCCTAGTTGATACACTCCTCATTTTTATGTACAACATGTTTTGTAGCAAGTAGGCAGTAATATAGCTTGGGTGGGGCAAAGGAGACAACTGCCTCAGGAGTAAAGTGTTAGGGGGAGCGATTGGCAGATCCCGATCATTCGTCAGTGCAATACCAACATTAAGAAATGAATGCCAGTATTGCTTTTGTGATCAAGTGCTTCTTTATTGCTCTGTGTGTGGCATAAACTATATGCAGTTGCTTCTACATACTTTGGTTTATAAGGAAAAAGAGACTATTTTTTTGTTTTTATTTTTTTTTTTCAGTAAGCCTGTCTGAGGGCTTCAAGACCAAAGCACTTTTGTACACTGTCTATGGACTGTGGCAGCTGCTTCCTACAAATGCAGAAAGTTGTTGATACTGTTTAAAAAGAAAGAGGACTGACTTTTTCTTCCTCAAAGATCTTATGATTTTACTCCTTAAATAAGAGTTGAGGGGGAGTGCCAAATTGGCGGTCTGCAAAGGGCCCCAGAATAGCTAGCTACACCTCTGCAAAGGGCCCCAGAATTGCTCGCTACATCTCTGCAAAGGGCCTCAGAATAGCTAGCTATACCGTTGCAGGTAGGACTATGATATAGTTCTGTGACACATTTAATCAGTTCATCCTCTAGTTACAATATGTCAGAAAAACTAATCTTGTTTGACATTCTTGGATGAAGAAGGGGTTCATCCCTTTGCATATGGCACAGGTACAGGTAATCACTGCACCGGTGGGTGAACAACTTAAGTGCAAGAATTTAATGTTGTGATGAGTATTGTGCTGTGCAAGCCAAAGGGGCACTTTTCAAGGTTTTTCCTATTCTCTTCACTGTGGTGCAACTGTATTTGGTATATATAATTGTGGGGGTATGATGGCTTGCCCCCCACCAAAATAGGGTGCAGTGAGCTTGCCCTCTGAAAAAGAAAGATTTTTTTTGTGTTTTTTTTTTGTGTGTGGGGGGGGGGGGGGTCAGCTTATTGATTTTTTGATATTTAATTTT
The DNA here is from genome assembly GCF_019279795.1 of Protopterus annectens. Classification (NCBI taxonomy): domain Eukaryota; kingdom Metazoa; phylum Chordata; order Ceratodontiformes; family Protopteridae; genus Protopterus; species Protopterus annectens. The sequence goes on along the minus strand of NC_056746.1, from coordinate 1,300,869,213 downwards.
TAGTAAACGGTGAGCTAAAAAAGATTGTTGATAGCTTGTAAGTAAACCTTTACATGTGATTACCTTTGAAGAATTAAGAGCTTTGGTGCATGCCAATAGCAGCTGATCACCTTTTAAGGACTGAAAATGAAACCAGGCAGTTTAATAGAATCCTGCAAGAATATGATTAAAAAATACTGCATTGAGCTACTGAAGCTTAAAGTGATGAAATCACCATTATCTTAGACTAGAGTAATGTGATTAGTTGTGAGGAAACACAAGGACATAATAGAAGCATTTAGTAGAGCCACTTCCAGGACATCTGGGCTTACTCAGTGGGTTATAGCTTATGACTTACACGCAAGTCTCAAAACTCACTGCATTACAAAATATAAAAGGCATCGTCTGTATTCTGAATAGACACAAATTATTGAGGTGAATGAATATTTTGAGAGTTTTTTAATATTTTTTATTTGAAAAGGCAGTCCAGGATTACTGTTTGGCTGCATGACCTGCAAAGAGTCACACAGCAGGAAAATGGAGACTGAAGAACTCAAACTTAGGACTTAGGATGAAGCTCACTATAGATGTTTATAGTCTAATGACCCTATGGGGCTTTTTAAGCCTGGCCATGCTTCTTAAAGGCAAGAATGAAACTCGGTACCTTGTGTCTGTAAGGTAAACACCCAAACCATTGTGACAATTCCCCCAACCCCTCACAGTCTCAATTCTCAGCACTAAACTCCTTACCTACCTCAATGAATATTAGTAGAAAAACACAGAACTTGTTCAACAGGCTAGGTATGTCATTTTGTGCAGGTGACCAGGGGGGGAAAAAAAGAACATTTTCCCAAGATGTGCTCTGCTCTTCAGAAGAAAGGAGATGCTACTGTGACTGTATTATTTTTTTCTGCTAGTCTTTAAAGCCAGGTAGTAGCTACACAGGGACACACTTGTGTGTACCTCATAATAATGTGCTCTGTGGACCAGGGTGCATGAAGGTGGGCAACGATCTGTGAAAAAATCCTGAAATTATTCTCAGTGGTACACTGACTCACAGCAAGAACACTACCATGTAGGACTCCTCCCACCACAGCTGCCTCTACTGTATGCCACTGAAGGGCTTTCGGGGGGGGGGGGGTCCCTGTTAAAGTGGGTAATGAATAGGAAACTTCTGCAAATGATAGGTATGGCCTGAAGGAAAAGAACCAGATGAATTAGAGCAGACAGAGCAGTTATAAGCAGAGTGACAGTAGCAACGATTTAACAAATAAAATCTGCTGTCTTTCACTTGTAAGGAATTAATGCAGTTACCGATCTTCACGTAAATCAGTCTGTTCTAATACATAACTGCAAATTATTAGAGTCTACGTTTATCCATTCATTACGTTTTGCTTTCAGTTGTCCCACAAAGACACCAAGCAGCAGTTCAAGAAAACATAATAAGAAAATTATTAATTGAAGTATTAAGATTACAGCAATATGACAATGCAATGTTTATTCTGAATAGGCTGATATGTCTGTGTAATTTGTTTTTCAAGTTCTCTGCAGTCATTGAGTTTTATTATGTCTTTACACTGAGAGCTAAACAGATCAGCTAAGTATGACTGAAGCAAACAAAGCAGTAGAGATGAACCCTGGAAAACTTCTTGGCATCTTGAGAATTAAAACAGAAAAGAAACACCTTCTGCAATCCCTGAGTCAGTGAAGTGTCCAGCAACAAGCACCAGCTCTTGTTGCTGCTGAGTGTACCAGGCAGGATGGATGTTTGTAATAATTATGTAGGCAACCCCTTCCAGCACACTGCAGCCATAGCAACAGAGAGAGCTGCTGTCCCAGACCGAGACTGCAGTGCGCAAGGGGAGGAAGTGAAGAGAGAGAGAGAGAGAGAGAGTGAAATTAACTGTTTACAGAACGGCAGGTCTCCATGCCTCCAGATCCTCAGATGTCACAAAGGACTGTTGTAATTAACTATAGAAAGAACATCTTAGACTTCAGTCAACACCATATCTCACTGTTAAATAAAAATATCATCCACCTAAACAGTTGTGTCATGCTGTTACAAAACATTTTTCAGAAACATCTTCTTAGTAATTAAAAAAAGATGATAGGAGAGTAAGGAAATATATTAGGTGTTAACATAAGCTATGTGATCATTATGTCATAGCTTCATGTTGTGACTTCTTTATTTTTTACAAAGCCCTTGCCTCTGAAGGGTGTAGTAGCATAGACATATGGGTGCTTGTATTCATATTAGAGATATACTCCAGTATACTGAGATCCTTACTTTTACATTCAGTGGGAGAAACTTCCTCTGATGAGAAGTACCAAATTCTGTTGCAAAATCCTACATTACTAGCAAGAGCTAGGAAAGGGTCCAACAAACATTCTGCAATGCATTTAAACTATTAAAGTTCTTCAATATTTACAGTATGGTCCAAGGACTGAGTTTGTTTTGGCACACTACAGACTTATTCATCACTATGGTCACATCAGGTCTACTTTTAACTAGGAGCTCTGCCAACTCAACACTTCATAGCATGGTTTGTTCACGGCTCCCTAACCTTGGAAACACTTGCCTTCAGGGCATCCCATTGGAGCAAGTGAGTCCCAGGATGAATGAATGTCTCTTCTCTCCTGGTGGTCCTGTAGCAAATGTACATACATCAGACTTTGGAAAGCTGCTCTACTTTTGTGATATGCCTTTCAGTGCTGCTTTATCTGTAGGATATTCCTTCAGTGTAAAGATGTGAGATGCAAAAAGCTACAGAGCAATTTGGCATCTGGATGTAAGCCTCTAGGGATTACAATGCTCCCTAGCAACTGCCTCCTTTTTAGCCCTTCAGGGTTACTCTTGGTAGTTTTGAATCATCGGTAAGAATTTAAAGAGTAGTCAATGATATCTGCTTTTTTAAATGCCATAGTTTCATTTTAATTACATCACCATAACTTACAGCAGACTGTGTGGGCTTTGCAGAGAAAATGTTCTTGCTCATACATACTTTGCTTGAGAAAGTACAGAAATAAATTAATGATTAAAAAGCTAATTTAATTCTCAAAAACCTTTCTTCTAGAATATGTGACTCCAAGTATGTCACTTAGACTTTCTTATATTAATCCAGAAACACAAATACAGTCTCTGGATAATATAATTCCAGCACAAAATAAATAAATAAATTACTAGCTCTACATTCTTGCAAACCCCAGGCTGTGTGGCAGTTTTAAAATATTGAGGCACTTGCCTATGGAAATATGAAAACTCACCACAAGAAGTCTGATCAACTAAGTGAGTTCACAGACAGGGTGATGACACACCTTAATATCACTTTCTGTAACATTCAACTTTTTCAGTATCATTTTACCTGATCACCTCCTAAACCCATTGCTTTCACTTATGACAGTTCTAATAATTCATAAAGCTCAATGTGCACCACTGAAAAAATGTTCTACTATCATAACTGGCACTTGACCACTACTCTTTTCATGAACAAATGCTTCCTAACATCTCTTCTACATTTCCAATATCCAAGCCCACACTGTGTTTTGCAATGACTTTCCCTCTTTAAGCTTGAAGGGTCATCATTGCCTATCCTAGTTGCCCCCAGTCAGTTATATAACAGACTCTGTCATGTTTACAACTTCTGTCATATCCTCTCTTGTGTTCTTTCCCCCACTGAGTCAACGCACAGTCCTGTGAAATTTTCATTATGAGACATTCTCTGCGGAACTGCAGCTGTGCTATCTGCATACCTTTGCACCTTCTTCATGAAGCAAATATTTTTATTGTAGATTCTGACACCAGTATGTTACATTATAATTTAGATGTGATCCCACCAGGCATTTACATAAAGGAAGTATAACTACTTTTAAGTTGATGATGATTTTCCATAGACACTGCATTTGATGCCTTTTACTCAGCAGCAAATGCTTAGTAAAAAAATTGCTGTCACTTCAAGGTTCTTTTCTTTTTTTCATTACTACTGCCCCAACCTTAAGCATTATTTGGACCTTGAGTTCCTTATTCTAGTATATATCAGTTCCTCCAGCCTTATACTGATACTGCTTTCTGCAGTAACGTATTATTTTTAATGTACTTGGAGATCTTCTTACATTCTCACCTTATTTAGATGCTCCTTTACTTGTATATTTTATTCATTTTTTTTTTCTAATCATGTGACTCCTACTGGTCTTAAAACCTTTTCTCGGGAGACCCACATAGAAAAGCTTCAGTAAATTAATTATAATACCGGTTATATGTAGTTATTTCATTAAAGACATTCCCTTTCTTTTCAGTTGGATACTGTAAGACTTATAGCAAGAAAGATGAAACTTTCAAATCTGCAGGCTTATCTGTGAAGAGAGCTACAGGTACTTGTCAGTTTTTACTTCTTAGTTAGAAAAATGTTTTAATTGTAGACTTGCCAGTCTGTATCTTTCTGTCATGCTTTATGGACAGGCTATGTCTGAAAAGATAATGTTTGGCATTTATATACTGATGTCGTTTTGCTACGTAAAACTACCATGAAAAAAAATAAATAAATTAACCTGAACTCAGGAGAAAGGTTTGCTGCCAGGAGTGTTGTATCCCAGGTTATAAGTACACACATGCATACTACTGTGTGTATAAAACACACATTTCACATCCTCCTCTTTTCTATTTATGTGTCCAGAGGAAATAATTAGCTATATATTAAGGTACAACATCAAGCAGGGCTACTTAACATATTAACTATATAACTGTATACCTAGGTACAGTGGTAGGCAGGGCTACTTAACATATTGACTGTGTAACTATATACTGACATACTTAAGATATTGGGTCTATATTAAAACACTGAATGCTTAAAACAGCGAATGATGTTTCATCGACCCTTTTACAGCGAAAGCTGAAAATGACGACACCTCAGAACAGCGATTTCTTTCCTAGGGAAAGAAATTGCTGTTCCAACCAAAAAATAAATAAAAAACAGTAAACACTTCCAAACACATACACACGTACCTTAACCCTAATTCTCCCCCCCCCCAAAAGTAAATAGCTGAAAACACATATGCACGTAACTCAACCATACATCTAACGCAAAAAAAAAGTAAACATTTTAAAACATATGCACTTACCTTAACCTGCACCCTAACCCTAAGGTCAGTAACTGTTGCACATTTACGTAAACAGTTCCAAACACATACACGCTTACCTTAACCCTAATTCTACCCCCCCAAAACAAAAATAAACAGCTTAAAACACGTATGCACTTAACTAAATCGTACATCTAATGCAAAAAAAAAAAAAAACAGTAAACACTTTCATACATATGCACTTACCTTAACCCGCAGCCTAACCCTAAGGTCAGTAACTGTTGCACATTTATGCTCTGGAGCTATACTGGACAAGGGACCACACTACAGTGCAGAACACGGCAAAGCAACGAAGTGGTCAAGCGACTTCTTTCCAAGGGGAAAGAATTCACTGAACAGTCGCTTCACTGTTTTGACTGTTCGCGCTTTAGGTGTCAGTGAAAACTCATTCGACAAAATGCATTTTTGTCATTCTAATAGGAACCCAAGATATTAACTATATAACTATATATCAATGTACACTGTCAGACAGGGCTACTTAGTAGATTAACTATATAATTATGCAAACCCAAAATATCTTCCTCACACTGATTTCATATTAAGAATAACAAATTACAGTATTTTGTTTTCCTTCTCAGGTTTTATTAAATCTTGTAGTGCATATCTATTTACTGAAAACTGTATTCCCATTAAGTGTCAGAGTAGCTGGCTTGAACATAAAATGAGTGATTTTCTTTCTTTGCAAGCAATATAGGTTTTATTGTACTATTCTGAGAGTATCCACTTTTATTACAAGTGATAGCACGCTCATTTAAGTTGTCAAGTTACGCACACAAACATACCTGCGGCAGCACTACATGGGGGCACATAGGGGCACATACCCCCATGAAAAGCTGCACCCCCATAAGTGCCCCATTTCTTGGAATACTAAATAAAAAGTCTTGCCTTTTTTAATTGATCCCTGTCCCTGTTCCTGTTTGGCACTCGCACATTCCCACTTAGCTGACTTTTAATCTTGAAGTAGAAAGTGCATGTGTGGGCCACACAGCTGACTGGAAAATTCAGCAAGAGCAGCAGATATGGGGACACTCAGAAGTTTTATTGTTAGCTATTGAAATAAAGGAATGTTTCACAAGCACAGATTTGAGATATGGGAAAAAGTATTAATGACTCAGATACTGAAGAGCACAAAGCACATAAACTGTGAGTGTGTGTGTGTGTGTGTGTGTGTGTGTGTGTGTGTGTGTGTGTGTGTGTGTGTGTGTGTGTGTGTGTTTGTGTGGTATCTCTCAACCTCTTACAGCAAGAAATTTGGACAAAGCCATAAGAAGTGGGGGACAAAGGCCTGAAAATAGGAACCATTTTTTAAATATTGCTCTTACAAACTTAGAAAGTTGATAGAATAACAGGTTTTGCATTAGCATGAACTTTATAAAGGACTATGAAGTCTAAAACTCAAATTTTTGCCATTATTTTCTGACTTTAGTCCTCAATGATTTGCTAGTGATTTGCCAGAAAACCACAATTTTTGGAAAAACAGACCAAAAAATATTAGGCAAAAATCTGAACAGTCTGCGAAAATCTAGACAGTTGAGAGGTATGAATTGTGCATGTGTTTGTGTGAGACAGAGACTAAGGTGCTTTGTGAAAAACACTGCAGGACTGCCTTGCAAAAAGATAAGAGAACTGGACAAAGTAAGCACATAAAATTACCCTTACCTGAAGTCATGTTCTTTGCACTGAAATAGCAAGATGAACCTGCAAGAAAAGTTAGACATGGCTAAGAGAGGGCAGTCTCATTAGCTAAGTTACTCATATTTGAAGTATTGTTAACACAATATTGACTGATAGTTCCAAACTCAAAGGAATAGTTAAACCAACTTCATAGGCCAAAAAGATAGTATTCCAGTTTGGGTAGCTTAGGTTCTTTTATGTAGATATATTATCTTGCAATAGTCAATACAATTCCAGGAATTTTCCAAAGGAAACATATTATACATGTGAAAATAAGAGGCAATGTACATATTGGGACATGGGATAAAGCGATCCTTCCCTTCACAGGGAAATAGGATAATCCATATTAACAATAAAATCATTTTCATCTGTTTTCAGCATCTAACAGATCTGTTGCTGTATGCATTTGCCATTTGTCTTTTATGCACTATGCTGTAATGAAGATTCATGTTAAAAATATTAACCAGCTGTATTACTAAAAACAGGGTTATTGGGTAGTTTGACTTCATTACAAAACAAAACAATCTAAAAAATTAATATTGCATACATTGTTCTCAGTGAAACGACAGTTTATAACTATACTTGTATCTTGAATAACTGCAATAGTCAAGAAAATATTTTCACAGACTTGGGGTACTGTCATCATTACATTAGCTTTCTTTGTGTGTGTGTGTGTGTGTGTGTGTGTGTGTGTGTGCACGTGTGTCTGTGTGTGTGTGTGTGTGTGTGTGTGTGTGTGTGTGTGTGTGTGTGTGTGTGTGTGTGTGTGTGTGTGTGTGTGTGTGTTAGACTGTGGTAAAACTGAAATTGCAAATCACCAGAATTATCCATTTCAGCTCCTTACTGTCATACATATGCTCAGCATGCATCCTCACCTCTACTGCCCAAAAGACAGCAATATCAGACTGAGACAACAGTGTAACAAAAATGGCAACAGTAACATATTAAACTTGTTGTTGTTAGACATATATAACCAGCATGGCTCCTTACCCCTGTCCCAAAAAATATTCACCTCTTTTACATGTTTGACATTCGAATATGAGGAAAGTGGAAAAAAAAAACAATGAACACAGTAATGTATTTAAACTTGCTCATCCTAGATAGTGGATTGCCCTAAATGAGCTTTGGCATCTTTCAATGAACACCTCTGAGGTTTTTGTGAAGAAAGTTAAAGAAATAATGATCATGTTGTCCCCAGCCATCTCCCACACAAACTGAAGTAACCTATGGACATCTTTGAGCAGGGCATATTTAGACCAGGCAAGGCCTGGGGTGGTGGTTGAGGATGGGCTTCCCTACTAAACATGTCAAAATTCCCATAAAAAGCTTAGAATATGTGATGCTGTCAGGTCCTCACAAGCTCCAAGGGTCTAGATATACTGGAATGCATTTTTTGCCTTATTTTTTAAGACAATTACTTAATTTTGTGCCGTTAGCCAGAAGAACTCTGACTATAGCAGCCTTCCATGTACACCTCACAAGTTTGATTGTAAAGAAAGTTAAATAAATAATTGCCACATTATCCCCAGCCATTTAGTTCACAGGTAGTTACTAGGCTTGTAGTCCAAGGGACCATTGAGGAACCTAGCCCAAGTTTCCAATTGTCGCCGAACACTGTCTGGTTAAGTGGCTTGCACAAGGTCACACAGTTGGCAAATGAAGGCTGAGGAAATCAAACTCTATATCGCATGAACTACAGTTCACTACCATAACCTTCTGTGTTACCTGTCAGTGTATACTTTTGAGTAGGGCTGGTTTTAGCCTAGAAGAGGCCTGTGTCAAGGTTTGGGGATGAGTCCCACTTCTAAACTTCTGTTAAAACCCCTTATATAGCTGGGTAGGGGGAGGGATTCTGCAGCTCACCAAACCTCCAGAAGCTCTGAAGGTTTTGATGTACTATGATGTATTTTATGACTTATTTTAAAGCTAATCACATTTTAGCATTTTTACTGTAAGTCAGAGAAACTCTGGCTACAGCAACTTTCTGTGCACACCTATGAAGTTTAATTGTGAACAAAGTTAAAGAAATAATGACAACATTGTCTCCAATAGACCCCTGGCCCTGTACAAGCTATGACAATTTTTGTGCACACTTCTGAGTAGGGCTGGTTGAAAAATGCAGGGGGTCTTTTGTGATACATCTATGTGTCTGAAAAAAAGTTGTACTTCACCCAATATTGTGTGTAACCACAGATAAAAATCAGTGTCATTTTTCTTCACATTTTCATGCACACACATGCCCACTCACACACACACATACACATACACACACACACACACACACACACACACACACACACACACACACACGCACACACATACACTCTGCACATTCCCTACAGTCAAACTGGAAGAATGTCAGTTCACCTACAGCTTGTTTTTTGAGTTTCAAAAGATTTCAGAATAATTGGAAAGAATTGGGAGACACAGAGGAAATACAGACTCCACACAAAATAAACTGCAGCCAGTAACTCAGAGATCCAAGCACTGTGAGATGACAATGCTATTCACTTTGCTAGTGTGCTAATAATCAGTTATTTTCATACAGCCAGCCCAGACCATTAATGACAACCATTTATTGTACCCAGTGTTATGTTTGCTTGTGACATAAAATGAAAGATATTATGGTCAACCTGTTAGTCTTAGACACATTACAACACCCCTCTGATGTACAAACAATAAGCCATGCCAACAATTATTTTACACTGCTTTTTGCAAATACAATATATTATGTACAATACTTCTTCCAATCCAGTTTATTGACTGTTTAACTGTGATAAAAAAGCAGGATTAAGTCACTCTAGTGCACAGACTGTCTCTGTACACATTATATGCAGCTACTTTATACTGACTATGTATATCAATTCAGATATCTGGTTGCAGTGTAAAAATATGGCCACAGTATTCCAACTCAATTCACGCAAATGCACACTACTCATGAATGCCAGATTAGTGATTGTTTAACTAAATCAGAACAGCAGGGTCAGTCATTTTCATCCACAGGCAACCCCCTTATCAGCACATTACAGCCACCTTATTAACTGCACACAGCCACAGTAACATATTTGACATTTATTTCACATAAATGCACAAATACACTCTACTCCTGCAAAGCCAGATTGATGTATATTTAAGTTGAACAAACTAATGTAAGGTCTTTCACTTTCATTCACAAAGAATCCTCATAGATAGCAGTTGTAGCCACTTTGTTGTCTGTGTGTATCTCATATGTTGGATTGTGATAAAAATAATAGCCAAAGTACTGCATTTCAACTTTGTTTATCATAACTACACATTAGTCCTGCAAAGCTTGAGTAATGACTATTTAATTTAAGCAAACAATAGGAGAGTCAGTCATTTAAAACCACTGACAGCTCCTCTCTACCTAGCAGCTGTATCCATTTTGTTAACAGTGCACACCTCAAATGTCTGTGCAATAATATACACACACACACACACACACACACACATATATATATATATATATATATATATATATATATATATATATATATATATGGAGAAAAAGAGGCAGTAAGGCCATTGTGTTTTACTTCCACACTGTTTCAGAAATAGACTATAAGCAGTTTAGACAAGCTTCTCCATAAAATACACACTACTCCTACAAAGCTAGAATAATGGTGGTTACATTTAAATAAATGGCAGCAGCCCTGATTTAGACACTTTCCTTCATAGGCAGTCATAATTCCTAACAATTGTAAGGACTTTGTTGACTATAGACACCTCAGATGTCTGATTGCAAGAAACTAAATAAAGAATAATGTTCTGTTCATGTCTCTCAACTTTTTTGCAACAAAGTCAAGGACAAAGCCAAATATAATGAGGACTAAGGACAAAATATGAGGGACAGCTGTTATTAAAATTACTCTAATTCACTTAGAAAGTTAATAGTGCTCTTGCTTAAAACACATTTTCTAAAGAAAAAGAAGTATGAAACTCATATTTCTGGCATTTCTGTGGAAGCATTAGTGATTTACCATAAAAATCAGAAATGCCATAATATGAGGAAACAGAGCTAGTTAAGAGCTATAACTCTGATTTACACATACAGTAACCATCCATTTTAGCAAGTATTCTAATTTGTTCACTTAAATATAAAATACTATTGCAAAGTCATCCACTACCCATACACGTTTGTCTCCCTAGGTAAAAAAAACGAACTTGCTGCAAATCAGACCATTCTACATGAGCTACAACCCAAACACAAATTCATGTTACTGTTTATATCCTCACCACAGCCACCGTACTTCCAGTCTTCAGAATTTCATGGCTTTCTGCTCAATAACATAATTTAAACAACCTAAAGGGCTGTGTGATTTGTTTGCTTAGATCACTAGTAACAGTGAGCAGAAATCCCAGAAATTCAGAGCTATTACTTCTTTTTGTTATAGGACACTGTAGCTACGGCTGCTCTCAGTGTTGGTACCAAGGCAGCAATGTTTTCCTTGGTATGGGAAATACATAAATAAAATGAATTAATTAGTCAATTAATCAATCAAGCAATCAATCAATTAATTAATTAATTAACTAAATAAGTGTAAAAACTACCTCTGGTCAAATGGCATACTAGGTGGACACCTACTTCACCAATGCTTAAGGCCAGCCATATCATGTCATGTTGAAAATAATAACATAATAAAAAATATATGTCTCTTGTTCAACATGGAAATTTATACACCCAGTGTCTTGTTTAAAGCTGAACTATACATTATATGAACCTGAGAAATCACAGATACTACATTCATGAGGTGTTCTAAAGCAATGGCTAGTCTGAAATTAAAATCTACAGAATTACCAATTTTACGAGGCTACTAATGTGAAGTGCACTGTTGTACCTTTAGCAATTCTTGGAATTCTTCCTCGGGTTTTCAACAAGCTTGCTATCTGTCCTTGCTTTATAAACATGTGTGGTGAAAATTTCTCAGCTTCTACCTTTAAAGTAATTTTACTGTGACAGAGGAATCATTTTGTACTTGTACAATATTTCATTTAATGTGGATTGTCATATATGGCTTGACAAAAACCTAGACCCAAAATATTTTAAAAAGTTTGTATCATGGTCTTCAATTCAAATGCTTGTTAGAATAAACTAACCTCAAAATAGCACCAAAATGCATTATAACATTCATCTCTCAGGTCATGGTTCAGCTCTAGTTAAATAGTCAGAGAACACACAATATATGAAAAAATATAGTGACACTGCATTTATGAATGATAATATCATGGGTGAAGGTTGTCTGTGTGGTGAATTCAAAAATCAAGAGTGTGCCAGAGAAGGAAATACAAACTGTTTTCTGATTTTGGGGTTTAAAATAAAGAAACTTGAGAAAACTTTACCAGATGTCCGAGAAATGATCGCACATGAGGGTCCTGGAATATGGGTTTTGCAACACAGGAAGTAGATACCTCATTGTGAAGTTATTGATTTCTGGGATGTACAAGGATGAACAGTACAGTCAGTGAAATGGAAAAGAATATAAAATAGGGAAGCGCTGGTTTGAGTCTATTTGATATCAGAGAATGGGGTACTTTGTGCCACTGGACATAGTGGGAATGGAGTTCTGGTGTAAATGGGGAGAGACCAGGTGCAGTAATAAAGGTGCTGAGAGGTCTAAGCCTAGCAAGATATTAGTAGTCAAAGTCAGTACCCATGCTGACACAGATTACCTAGCCAGTAATAAGAACACCCTAGAGGGAACACACAAAAACTGAGTTACACATTTACATCTGTGCTGTGGTTTTCCCCTTTCACGTTAGGCACAGCCAGTGACCTCCATAGTCAATTTATCAGTAAAACACCTCAGAGCAGTGCTTTGAGCTGGTTCATACAAATTCTGTTCCTCATTAATTTCACGTGCATATTTCTAGAAGAGGATAGTAGAAGGCACTCGCCACGAAGCTCAATACAGTAGTGCAATATGACCATTTATTTTAGGTGTCAGATATATATAGACTACTCAAAAAATTAACTTCAAGCCACATTTCCTCTTATAAAGCAACAGGAACAGATACCATGTTTTTTTTTTTTTTTTCGTTTTTTATTCTTGTTACTAAACAACACATTGGGACACCAGAATTTTCTATCTGGTGGAATGACAGTCCTGCTTTGACTAAGTGTACTGCTGCTTTATGATTTGGATTCCTCTGAACCCATTGTGCAAAAAAAAATAAATAAATAAAATAAACACTGATTCTGCATGTCTAATTTATGTATTACTTCAGTCTTCTTTATGGCTTGGTTTAAAAATGTCAAAACAAAGAAACAGTATGGAAAACAAATTATTAGACATCATATAAGGACATGAAGTAGGTGGACTAGACACTCTACATTGGCCCTAGGTGTGAGTGTGCACATGTGTGTGCCTTCTGTGGAAGGTTGGGCACTGGGCTAGCAACTCAACACCGTAAAACTCCTCTGCCAATCATGAGCAGACTGGTGATCCACTGTGGCGACCCCTAACCGGGAAAAGCCGAAAGAAGAAGAAGATACAAAGACATGAAGTAAATCTATATGGCAGAATAGACCTGTTATATTGCACTGGGCTTCCTGACTAGTGTGATATGGCAGAATAGACCTGTTATATCGCACTGGGCTTCCTGACTAGTGTGTTATGGAAGAATAGACCTGTTATATCGCACTGGGCTTCCTGACTAGTGTGATATGGCAGAATAGACCTGTTATATCGCACTGGGCTTCCTGACTAGTGCGATATGGCAGAATAGACCTGTTGTATCACACTGGGCTTCCTGACTAGTGATCAATGGCCATGTGATTGGGTCTGATCATGTTTCAGCAGACATGTACATTGCTTAAGCCATTTTATTGCAACACAATCACAGCGGCATCATTGCTTGTGTACGATTGTTATGCAGTGTATTGGGGATTTCCACTTTTCGTTACTTTTGCCTTACTATGTGAGAGCAAAGTCCTCCTTATGGGAGACAAAAGTTCTTTTTTTACTCTTGCAAAAGTTATGTTTTATCTAATGCACTGACAGTTTATGTAAACTATGTGCATTTATGTATGTGTCTGTTTGTGTGAGTGAGTGTGTGTGTGTGTGTGTGTATGTGTGTGTGCTCCTGCATGTGTCTTTTTTTGTGCATTATATTTAAATAAAATTCCAGGCCACTGGTTGTGTTGAATAAATATTAATGCACACATTGAACTGTAAGGCATAACAAGCCCAGTGGGTGACTGCCCTACAAGCCTATATGTGAGGAGTTTATGTCTGTTTAGTGCATAACCCAAGATATATTACTGAACTTAGGAAATAAATTATTCTATTTTTCATTCTGCATTCATATTTTGGAAGCATATTTTAACTATATATTAAGCACATTTCACACACCTCTGTTAGCCACTCAGATTAGCACATTATTTGGTTTTCTGAGTACATTTCCTGCACTGATTTTAGAGTAAGCAAATACAGTAATAGTAGTGGGGGAAGAGAAGTGCAGTCTCTTCTCCCGGTCATTGCTTAAGCCATTTTATTGCATTTCAGTCACATCAGGTACACATAAGAATATTTGTCACTGTGATCTTTGGGTGAACCCCTTTCTGAGAACTGTGTTTGACTGAACTTATTATGACTGTCGTAAATGTTCCAATTGCCCATTGAAGTTCCCTATTAAAATGTTGACCCTAAAAATGCCGAGTGAATGTTATAGTATATCTGGGTGTATTTCACTGCACCAACAAATGTGTGCCCAAAAAGGATGCATTACTCTTGTAAATGGTAATTAATTATGCAAATCAAGTGTATGAAAATAAGAAGAAATTATTTTGAAAATACTAGTAGAACAATTCTGCCTGAACCCTGTCCTGGTAAATGAGGGGCATAATAATGAATGTTACGTTACCAGCACGCCTCTTTTACTGCTTGTCACTGTCCTCTGCTTATGATTTTCAGAAGCAAATGATTTTGTTTACCATCTACAGGCTATTTCATTTTTAAAAGTAATTCTGGAAGGAATTGTGTTCATACATTCTCTGTGATAATGCATCAACACACTTCATGCACCGATTTAAAATGTATTACAGCAAGAAGAGAGGCGCTGCACTTATAAATACATCTACACAACACCTGCTGTGTTTGTATAACATTTTACAAACAAAATGTGTTGTGCTTCTCAAAATAAATGCTTTCACTTGTAAAAAAATAATAAGGATTCAGGCTACCATAGCTGCACTGTTATAACAGCTTTTCTTTAAAACCTAAACATATTATTTGCTTTCTGGGTTGTGTATACCATATAAAGATATATTTTTTGATCATTTTAATTATTGTAAATATGTTTTAAATAAATACATCAAAAGTTATCTGGTTACTCATTTTGTTGTTTGTAAACTTAAAAGATATGAAAAGTAAAATATCCATAATCTGACATAATGAAACTCCATATATAAGCTTTTATGAATTTGCTTAAGTAGTTTATGGCTGGGATCCAGAAATAATTGGTAATATACTGAAAAATAGCACAGCGAAAGAAGCACAATGTAGACCATGAATGGTTAAGCATGCGGCAGCATCAACATAACACGAGTGGGATGGAATAAATAGTCAATTTGGTGGCAGGCAATGACATGTACACCACCATAGCAGGTCACATGATCATATGGGACTAGTTGCATGCTCATGATTTATTTATTTATATATTTATTTATTGCCATTTGGTGACTGGGAAAGTCTGACTGGGTCAGGAACCCATTTTTAGTGGAGGCGGAGAAAAGCCATAAAAGATTTTACAGTTATAACTAAACATTACACAGGTTGCTAGAACAAGTACAGACATTAATAGCTTTTACAGTTATACGTAAGCATACATATATTTGTAGACATAATATGATTTATCATGTGGATAGATAACATTTGTTGCAGATTATAAACAGTTCAGTCTAAGATTCTAGTTTAGAGTTGAACATTACAGAGAGAGCAGATTAATACAAAAGACGTAAAATATAGTAGTTTTGCTTTGGTTCATAGGTTCATAGGTTGGTACTAGGCTATCGGCCCTAGAGCCTATACAAGCCTAGCCATAACAATTCCCTGGCTATTTCTTCCCACACTATTTACTTCCCTGGACCCCTGTCTAGCAGGGCGACTGACGTAATCCCCGTGGTGAATTTCCTTTCTCCCATCCAATTGTCAAGGTTCCTTTTGAAGAGGGCAAAAGAGGCGGTCTGCTTGACATGTATGGGCAGTCTATTCCAGAGTCTGGGGAGTCTCTGGGTCAAGAAACTATCCCTCCAGCATGTTTTGTTTATTGTGATGACAAGGTTTAGATCCCTGGAGCGTGTGACTTAGAGGGATTGGGATTTCTTTAAGTGTAGCATGTCCAACAGCTCTGGGTTTGACATGGCCTTGTATGTTAAGCAGAGATCGCCTCTGAGTAGACGATATGTGACAGAGTATAGCTGGAGTTTTTTAAGGCGGTCAGCATAGGGCATCTCCTTTAGGCCTGTGATTCTTTTAGTGAGGTATTTCTGTGGCCTTTCCAGTTGTTGCAGATGTCTTCAGAGGTACATACCAAATGGGGCATTGTATTCTATAATGGGTCTAATGAGGGATGAGTACAGTGTGACAATGACCTCCTTTTTTCTGGATGAAAAGCCCTTAGTGATGAGGTGTGCCACATAGAAGGATTTCCTGACTGTTGTGGCGATGTGGTTATCGAAGGTGAGATCACTGTCCACCTGTGTCCCTAAGTCTCTTATCACACTTTCGGTGTTTAGTGTACTGCCACCTATGTGGTAATTCATGGGTACATGTTTTTTTCCCAAAGGGGATAACTATACATTTCTTGGCATTGAGCTTGAGGCCATGGCTCTGGCACCAAGCATCTGTTTCTGTAAGGCCCTTTTGTAAAGTATCCACATCATTTGGGGATACAATAATGGCTCCCAGTTTGCAGTCATCTGTGAACTTTGTTAGCCAGAGTCCCTTAGTGTTGGCCTGTACTTCAGAGAAGTAGATGCCAAACAAGAGTGGTCCCAGGACTGAACCCTGAGGTGCTCCACTTGTCACTTGTCTGGAGCTGGATTTGGAGTTGGCTACTTTTACGGTGTGGGTTCTGTCAGTAAGCCAGTTGGCAACCCGAGTGATGTAGGGATTAATGCCCAGTTTAGTAAGTCTATCTATGATTCCAGAGTGGGGGATGGTGTCAGAGGCCTTGGCGAGGTCCAGATAGGCTGTGTGGACCGCCTTTCCCTCATCCACGGCTCTGGAGACTGATTCAAAGAAGTCAATCAGGTTCGGGAGACAAGATTGGCCCTTCATGAACCTAAACTGGGTGGGGCCCAGTGTTTGAAGGTTGCCAATGTCTTTGTTTATAAGTTCCATGATAATACGTTCCATGGCCTTGCAGATCAGGCTTGTCAGACTGATGGGGTAGTAGTTCCCAGGATCCAAGGTGGATCCCCCCTTGTGGAGTGGGATAACTGTAGCTGTGCATCACTCAGTGGGCATGAAGCCTGAGGTGAGGCTATGATTAAATAGGACACTTAGGTGAGGTGCCAGTTCATTTTGTAGTTCATGTAGTACACAGCCTGGGATGTCATCTGTATTCTTAGCTTTGGAGAGTGTATTTTTTACCTGTGTGGCCATTATTACTGGAATTTGGCAATATTCCGGTATTGAGATGGGCTGTTTAGGGGGTGAGAGGGGGGTGAAGTTGGCACTGAATTGATCTGCCAGGATATTGGCAATATCCTTGGGATCAGTATATTTAATGCCATTGTGTTGTAGCTCAGAGCAGATCTGAGCATTGTGTGTATATAGGATCAAAACTGAGTAAAGGTAGTAAGACCCAGGGAAGAGAAAATGGTTGAATAGAGATAGTAGTAGAAGTAAGGGGTTATCGAAAGAGATGGAGTGACGTTAAGGATGCAAATGGGGGTAGATATTGTCTGAGATATAGGAGAATATTATAGTGAGAGATTCGGTAGGGACGTTGATGAGACAGATATTCTATGAGGTCTAGAAGAATATTATAGTGAGAGATTTATCAAGAAGAAACAGGTATAGTAGATAAGATAGGAAGATGTATTGGAAGTAGTTCAGGAGACTTAGAAATGAGGAATTAGAGAGAAAAAAAAAACAAATTTCCAGGTGATAGGATAGGAAGAGAGTCAAAGATGAGGGGTAAAGGATAGGCAGTATGGGGGGAGTCAAGGGAGATAGCTTAAGTATGGTAGTCTATAGTTCAGGAGCAAAGGCAGATGTGAGTGTTGAGAAAGTGATTTGTAGTGTGAGTTTGTAAGTCTTAAAGGAATCTAAGGCACTGATGACTGGAGGTAGAGCATTCTATAGTCTTGCAATGGCATAGGAGTAGAGGCTGTCTTCGTTAGATTTGTATACATTTAAAAGCTGTTTAATTGTGGAATGGTGATTTTGGGATGGGTTGTAGGGCTGTAGGATAGGTTTTAAGGTAGGGCAGCTGTCTGGTTTGTATATTATTTTGTGAACAAGAGATAGCTGTACAGAGTTAAGGTAATCGGGAAATTCTAGCCAGTTTAGTTTTTTGAGAGCATGACAGTGGTGCATTTGGTAAGGTGTACCAGTTGCAAATTTGGCTATTTTATGATAGCATGATTGAAGTTTGTTCTTTAGGGACATATGGAGGTTTGTGAGAATGGGGGCATCATACAGGTGGGAAGGGAGCAGGGAGGTATTATCAAGTGTTTTTTTTTTTTTTTTTTTTGGCGGGGTTGTCCATGGACTGTTTGATAGAGTTTACCAAGTTTGAAATGTGTTTTTTAATTGTACTAAGTGTATGTGGTTTAAAGGTAAGTTTGTCATCTATAGTGATACCCAGTAGCTTTGCCTGAGTTACGATGATGTGTGTTCACATGTACAACAAGACACCATGGTGAACACAGTTGACAGTCAAGGTATGGGTTACCCAGCAACATCCATACTGTGTGAATGAGAAGGAAATGGATGTAAAGAGCAGGCGGAAATCAGGAAGAGCAAGCAGATGAACGCACAGGAGAGCAAGAGCAAAGGGCATTAAAGCTATATTTTTTGTTGCACAGATGCCCGTTTTCAAGAAAGGTAGAGGGGAAAAGGTAGCATAGGAAAGAACAAGTAGGAAAGACAGTATATATATTACAGCACTAGCAGACAAATTAACTCAGAAGACATTCAGAGACTAACTTGGGAGGTGTTGATACAAATGGGGAGGGAATTACAAAGGAGAGATACAAATAGACAGAGGAAGAGCAGATGGTGATGGGGAGGATTAGACTACAAACGTGCTTACAAGGAAAGGGAGTACCAAAGATGGGGGAATGTTGTGGGTGAACAGCTGACTTCCAAGCTGTGCTATGACATACCCAATCAGAAGTCAGTCATCTCTGTGACTGCCCACATGGTTGGGCCCAACCACTGCTGGCCCAGTGGCTCTGTAAGTTACACAAGGATATGCCTAGGCTATCAATGTGGAATTGCAGCTGTCGCTGTACCAATACCATCAGCATGCCTCCTGCTAGGACACCATGGTGATACATCTTGATTGGCAGCCTACACCACTTCAACACCTCTCCAACAGGAAAACAGCACCAGAGTGCACCAGTGAGGCCTTCAGGTCACCCCCAATGATGATGATATTCACCCCAGAGAGACAGGCTTGGAAACAGCTGGTAATGCAGTAGGTGATCACAAGGTAAGTGCACAGTACCACACCTCATCCACATCTATGGACATCAATGTGTAAAGTATGAATGTAAATAAAAAGAAACAAAACAACGAAGTACAGATCATAAAAAAAAAAAAAACAGAAGATGGCAGTGATAAAAGAGATAAACAAAAGCAAAAACACTAATCAGTTGTTTGTGATTTTGCTGGTTGGCAGTACAGCCTATGGCAGAGAAGTTAGCTATAAAATGACTAAACAGGAGATGTAGAGGCTGATGCAAACACAATGCAGAACTATGTGCATCACAAGGGACAAAATTAGATGCCAAGTAACTCAAGTAAGCAGTCACCCACCCACATGGCACATGGCATGTGCATGGGTCGCCACAAGTGTGAATGCAAAAGGTAGCAAAGCTGGACAGCCATACCTCTCAACTGTCCAGATTTTTGCCTCATATTTTTAGTCTGTTCCTCATAAAATGTGTGGTTTTCTGAAAAATCACTGAGAATTGAATCCTCTAAATAATCTGAGTTTCAGACTTCATATCCTTCAGCAAATGCATAGTAACATGAAATCTTTTATTCTAGCAGCTTTCTAAGTTTATAAAAGCAATATTGAAAGTTTGCCCCTATTTTTGGGCCTTTGTATCCCCAGTATTTTTGGCTTTGTTCATATTGCTTGTGCTAAGAGGTTGAGAGTTATGGTGGGACAAAACAACCCATGGACTGGCAAATGTCAAAATGCATGGTGCTGGTTGGGATTATGCCTCTTATATCGCACCCTGGAATACCAGAATTACATATGGGACGTCTAAACCCTTAGGTATCCTACACCTCCTCATGTCAGCCACCATGCAGCACCATCTGATAGCCCAATACTTGCAAGCTCGTGGTATTCCAGATGTAACAGATGCAGTTATGACTTTGGGAATCACATCTGTAATAGTAATACATGACAGGCTCACAAGGGTATTATGCATCAATAGTATGGTGGTGGATGGGCAGATGACACTGAATGAGGCCAACTGCACATGTAGCAAAGCAGGCTCTGACACCCACAATGATGATGGCACATACACTGTCCAGCAAGCTTGCATGACCACTACACTGTCCATCCAGCCTGCATTACCACTACACTGTCTGTCCAGTCAGCATTACCAACACACTGTCAGTTCAGCCTGCATTACCACTACAATGTCAGTCCAGCTGCATTACCAACACACTGTCCATCCAACCTGCATTACCACTACACTCTTAGTCCAGCCTGTATTACCAACACACTGTCAGTCCAGCCTGTGTTACCAGCATACTGCCCTTCCAGCCTACATTACCAACACATTGTCAGTCCAGCCTGCATTACCAACACACTGTCTGTCCAGCTTGCATTGCCACAACACCATCAGTCTAGCAGTCCAGCCTTCATTACCACTACACTGTCCATTCAGCCTGCATTACTGACACACTGTCAGTCCAGCCTGCATTACCAACATACTGTCAGTCCAGCCTGCATTACCAACATACTGTCAGTCCAGCCTGCATTACCACTACACTGTCCGTTCAGCCTGCATTACTGACACACTGTCAGTCCAGCCTGCATTACCACTACACTGTTGGGAATACTTGGTGGTAGGATGGAAGCAGAACAGCTCCACTTGTAGTTACAAGGTATAGGACACTCAAAGCAAAGCTGTAAGCATTATTGAAACTAACTAGCACCGCTGCAAACAAGGGTAGCAAAGCAGGTAACTAAGAGTTATGCAGATATAATCTCAGTCATTTACACATATGTTGATGCTTGGAGAGGAAATCAAACCGCTTCTGGCAAATCAGTTAATTTTCATCTATAAAAAAACAGGTGATGAAAAACAGATAAAAGAAAGACTAAAAAAGAAAAAGAAGCAAACAAACAAACACATCCACAAACACCAATAACTGCATACAGCTGTACAAGAATTTCTACTTACATGTAAGCAGTTACCAGGCACTTACACTTACTGTAGAACTCTGACTCAGTCTCCCTAACCTCTTCTTTCCATTGGAGGAGATGGTCAGTGTATCATCTCTTCTGGTCACTGTAATGATGCTATCCCTGTTCACCAGAGCAGAAAATGTCGACGGCATTATAATGACAAGACAGTGACAGGTGTTCACCTTTTATTGGGAGGCCCACAAAGGAGATCCCCAACAGGCACTCACTGTGTTGCTGAGATAGGAGATTGAGAAAAAAAATTGTCTCCTGCGCCATGCAGGAGCCCTTCCAATGGTAGCCCTTGAAGAAGCCATGGCCGTTAAACAGGTTGATTCCTGGTAGAAAATGGTAGCAGGTCCACATGACTGCACGGTGTTGCACCATTACATACAGTTTTACTGTACAATAGCCTGCCAATGTACCAACCATCACAACACTGAGGTGCCATAATGTACCTGTAGGCCATGGAGTGAATTACAAGAAGTCCACCTTCCTCAATGTTATGGACCATGGGCAGGCACAGGACCCATAATGCACTAAAGAGCTGTATTTGTACTGCACTAACTGTGCAATTCAGAGACATTTACTAATAATTACCTCATTAGCATAATTACCATGCTATGAGCCCCTTAACAACATGATACAAACAGCTGTCACAGTTGCAGTTCTGATTGAGCTACCCACTTTTCAAAAATATAGTGAGTGACTTTCTGAAGAAAAGGCTTACATTGTTTACAGAGTACAGAAATGTTCTACATCCACTGTGGTAAAGAATGAAAGGTCGGTGGCAGGAAGGGAGACTGACTGGATATGTGTGACATTTTTATTCTGGGCAGTTGCTCCACAGCGATATTCAGATGGGAGTCACACAGTGGGTTGAAATGTGGAATGACAGCAGACATTAGTAGCTCACTGGATGTATGGCTGAGGGGCCAGTGACATGTATAATATGTACCTTAGTAGGCATCTGAGGCAGAAGGGTGTGTTGGAATCCATAGACTATCCAAAAATGGTTCAGGTATGGTACATAGTGGCTGGTATGAGGTACGAGACGTTGACTTGATAATTGATACAGGTTCTGGGTCAGTATGTGGGGTGCATTTTAATTTCGCTTTGTGGAACAAAATTCACTGCAGGTATGACAGGGTGCATGTTACAATGCAGTCTTCCCCCACTCTGTCCATAATAGTCCACCATGTGGGATGTGGCCTGTGGTACTGGGATATGGCAGGCCTGGCACTTGTTGTTACTAGTGCAGCATGGGTGCAAGAGTGTTTCAGCCAGTGCTGCACATTTTTGTGCCCACTCGTTGACCAAAGGTGTATGTCTACCTGTACTGGAACATACATGGCAGCAAAGCAGTGTAAAAGGCTCGAGAAGCTCTCCCAGGGAGACACTGAAGTGGTACTGCAGACATTCATGAGCATGGATGGCAGATTCTCAGCACTGACAAAACAGTCTTGGCCTTCCAAAAATCTGTGTGGTGTGAGATGGGTGTGGATGTTAACACTGTAGATGGTCAGAACAGACTAGCACTAAAAGTCCATTGCAGGATCACTGATGTGATTCTGCATGCCCACACAAAGGCCCAAGCCACTGGATGGAAAAGAATGGCTATGCATGGTAGTCAACCATTGTATACCACTTTCACTGATATTGAGGAGTTCCTGGTATCTCTGGAAAGAGTAGAAGGTCTCTGATACACATGAGGAGGCTTGGATGTGGGTATTGAACTATTCACACCATCCAATGTCAGAGATGCTCCTGGTTGGTTATTGATGTATATCAGTAACCTGTTGATGCACCACACTAGTGCCTTGAGCTTATGGATGCTGAGCACCACCATCTCCCCTACAAGAACATATGTGATGCAGGCCTGACAGCGTACACAATGAGATAATTTGTGCTGCAGGCCTGACAGCATACACAATGAGGTAATTTGTAATGCAGGCCTGACAGCATACACATACACAAGGAGGTAAGTTGTGATGCCGGCCTGACAGCGTACACAATGAGGTAATTTATGATGCAAACCTGACAGAGTACACAATGAGGTAATTTGTGATGCAGGCCTGACAGCATACACAATGAGGTAATTTGTGATGCAGGCCTGACAGCATACACAATGAGGTAATTTGTGATGCAGGCCTGACAGCGTACACAGTGTGGCTGCTTTCATTTTGTGCATACTCGGTTAACTGTAATTTTACTGAAACACTGAGGTCTGGAATTTCCACATATTAACATGAGTGTTTATCTGTATGCTTTCTGAAGTACAATGGTCATGGGGTCCTCCACTGTGGAGCAGGTCATTCTTAATATCAGTGCTGCATGAATGCCTGACAGTGATGGTGACCAAAATTTGGCACACCCTGAGGGCGCAATGCTACTGTCAGAAACAGTAACTGTGCAGGGTCCACTACCACCCATGTCCAGTGGCACAACTCTGTTGTCTGAGGGGAACCTTGCTCACATATCCAGTGGGTGTAGAAGGACATATGCTTGGCAGCCTGATACAGGGAGCACACATGCCTTGCTCACATACCACCAGTAACCAGTAGCTCCACCACAAACTGAGGATACAGTAGTTGAGAGTGGTTGGCTGCTGGCCATCAATACCATGGCTCCTGCAACTGGATGTTACAATGGGTATTATGAAACAGATGTTCAAAGGAGTCATCCAAGCAAAGACAGATGTTACCAGTGATGATTAGTGTACTGCATGGATCATATGATGACATATGAGAGGGTATGCAATGCCTGGATCAAATGATCAGTGTGTCATACCCCACCTGGGTGTCTCCACTGCCTCTTTGGTGGGACTATCTGCCTCTTCTTGTCAGGGCCAACCTCATTCCCATGACTGATGCTCCTTTGCCTTCATTGTCAGTACAACCAACATGCATGTAGATTAAGGTCAGATAGTGCTAGTTCCACAGCAGTACCTCACAGTGGTCATCTTGGTGTGATACTGCATTGGCACACACTCAGACATAGCCTATTTGGTGGTCACATACATTGCACGGTCGAGTAGTCATGGTCACACAGCTCTTCATCATCCTTGGCAGAGTGTGTTGCTGCCAGCGCCATTTCTTAGATTGGGGGGGGGCACACTGGTGGCCATGGATTTCCACAGTCTGCATCATGCCCCTCTGAGATTGCACTTTGCTTGCCATACTCACATTCATACAAAGCAACAACATCTGCTGCAGCTGTATCCATTGGAACCAGTACTGTGCAAGTACCCACAACATCTGGCCACCTGCCTCCCTCAGGAAGCACCAACCCCTCAATGCACAGTGTATCTAGCTCCCCCAATCACATAAGCATGTAACATACTCCCTTCGACATCCTTACTCTCCCTCTTCCACCCCTGTGCTTCTTGCTAATTTCTATTACTGTGCCCCTCCCCACCTGTGCAGATGATGACAACTGTGTCCTGTCCTTACTGCTGTATTATATGGGTAGGAAGTGTGTGATGCACAGCATGGCCAGTCAATACCTTGTACAGCATAGCCTGTGATCAGTATTGCATTCATTATTTTTAATTTTTGTTGTGTCTATTCTGATCCATTATTGTGGAATAAATGCTGCATCTTTGCCAGTGCCATACTGTATTGTGGTTGCCTCTGCTTTGCATGGTATTTCCCTGTAGTCTGGTCTTCCAATGGCTCCTCAGCTTACACCTCCTCCACCACTGGCTCTAGTGTGGCTGGTTATCTGATGACAGTCATGTGTTCTAGCTGTCTATCTGCTGTAGATCTGTGGAGCACGCTGCAGTATGACTCTGAAGGAATCCAGGCAGAGGAAACGGGTCTTTAGCAATTGAAACATGCTCAAATATGTTGCAGGTCTGCAACAGTGTGGAATTGCACATTATCTCAGCCATGATCTATGGGTTCTGTATCAGTGTAATGAGTCATGATATCAGGACATATCCAGTATTGTCAGTAAGATATCCTTGTGGGAGGTCACTCAGTTTAAATCATTGGTATAGAGCTGACATGTGCCAGATGTGAAAATCATGGGAACTTTCTGGATGGCTGTATAGACACTTTGTATATAATATCCTGTGTGTTGCACATCAACTGGCAACTGATAGACTGTATATCCATCGGGGTGACATACCAGTACCCATGTGGACCAGGAAGGGCCTTGATACTGATTTAGGTGCAGTCAATAACCCATAAAACTTCCGGGAAATGAACTATTTCATATAATGCTGGTATAATGCTGCATCTCTCATCTGCAACTTGCGGACACTAGATGTGTTCCTCTATGTGCTGCAGCATAACATCTCACAACTGGTGTAGTATTCATGAGGTGGATGCCTTTGATATGCCTACTGTATCCTTTGATGGCTGCTGTAAGGTCCCCATAGTGCAGATAGTTACTACAACAAGTACCTTTCATAATGGGCTTGGAGAAGTAATGATTCCTACTGGATGCCTGGTGTCGAAGGGTATAAAGGCACAGAAGAAGACATATGAAAAGCAGAGTATCTAATCCAACATGAAATCATCTTTGAGAGCCACCATTTCCTTTCTCCTTGATAACTGTAGCTCTTAAAAAATGTGCAGTTAGTGAGAGAGACAAGGAAAAGAAAATAAGTTGGACAAATAACTGCAGTAACAACAGTTACATGGACCTGCCTTCTCCTTTCCCTTCACTAACTGAAATTCTTAAAAAGCCTTAGTTACTGACTTGGGACAAATAAATAAATTAATAAAATGATTTAATGCAAGTAATTGCAGCAGCAGTTACAACAACCTGCCTTTTCCTTGCTCTTCACTAAATAAGGATTTCAGAAAGCCTTGGTTAGGGAGTGAGGAAAAATAAATAAATAAAATAATATATTGCAAGTAATTGCAGTAGCAGTTACATGGATCTGCATTTTCTTTTCCTTTCCCCTCCCTAACTGTGCCTCTTAGAAAGCTGTGGTTACGAAGCAGGGAAAGTAAATAAATAAATAAATGAATAAATAAAGAAAGAAATAAAGAAATAAAACAATTTAATTAATGTAAGTAGCAGTTACAAGGACGTGTGTGTGTGTGTGTGTGTGTGTGTGTGTGTGTGTGTGTGTGTGTGTGTGTGTGTGTGTGTGTGTGTGCGCGCACACACACATGAGCACGTTGTGTGTGTGTGTGTGTGTGTGTTTGGGTGCGTGTGTGTGTGTGTGTGTGTGTGTGTGTGTGTGTGTGTGTGTGTGTGTGTGTGTGTGTGTGTGTGTATGCATGGACCAAAACTGAATACTTCTATGTATGTGAGGGGGGGCTAGGATTATAATGCTTTGCACTGTATGTAGCTGACAATATCAATCTCAAATATATTACTGGTGTTATTTTTTTTATGTATTTGTTTTATCGCAATAGGACATCTGGGATGTAGATAGTTAATACACTGATGGGTACATTTAATGAGTGAATATTTGGGGTGGATATTCTAATTCTTTGCACTATATATCACTGACAACAATGACCCAAAATAAATTGCTAGTGTTATTATTTATGTATTTCTTGCTTTGATCACAGTAAGACATCTGAGATGTTCATGGTTAATAAAATGATGAGTATATTTAATGGGTGTGTGACTGTGTATGTGTGTGTGTGTGTGTGTGTGTGTGTGTGTGTGTGTGTGTGTGTGTGTGTGTGTGTGTGTGTGTGTGTGTGCGCACCTGTAATAAATTTGTGTGAGCTTGTGTTTCTCGGCATGTGGCTTTGAGTGCATGTGTGTTTGTATGTGTGTGTGTGTGTGTGTGTGTGTGTGTGTGTGTGTGTGTGTGTGTGTGTATTTATTTATTTATTTTACATTTGTTAACCAGGGGTGTCTGACTGTGCCAAAAAAAGGCCCTTTTTCAGCACAGGCCCGGGGAGAAAAGCTCCACAAAGAAAAATTACAGACACATTTAGTTATTTAGACATGATCAGTATACACACAAATTACAAGAGACATGTTTTTGCAGTGGTATGCAGCACATAAACAGTTACAGTGGAGAGAACAAACAAAACAATATTAATTTTAAAAATAAAGGTAATTAATAGATTTGTGGTGTACAGTTGAAATTTGGAACATAGGTAGAATACATACATAGTACACAGGTACAGTACATACATTGTAAATTAGCCAGTGTTTGTGAGTAAGATTGAAAACTATTATCAAGTGCTCTAGATTTAGTATGTATATGTGAGTGTGTTTCTGTGTATTAGTGTTTCTCTGCTATTGAAACATTAGGTGGAAGCTATATTACATCAAAAATATAAAAATGTATACGTTAATAATAAAATAAATGCAAAACAATTTAACAAATGGTCCACTATCTAATAATAATAATAATAATAATAATAATAATGCCCAATAGGGATTACATGGAAATAACAGACCTTCCAGGAGTGTGGGGACCCTCACCCCCATCAGGCACAATTGCTTGCTTAGTATCCATAGGGAATGGTAAAACATGCACATCACAGGACTGCACGTAAGGGTGGCACATGTGTACAGTCTCTCGTATAGTGTCTCCCTCAACGCGCAATTGAGCATATCTATGTCCCTGTTAAAATGGTGATGGCTTGTTTGGCATGTTCAGATCTGTCTGCAGTGTGGAGAGCAATAGCTTGCACCAGCACTATTTTGTAAATAAGGATTATATGATTTCTGGTAGTCATAAGAACAGAAGTCATATGACTCATGAGAAATGTATATAATGAGAAGCAAGTGTGTTTTAACTAGTCCTGATGAAGTCTCTAAGTCCATGGAATGAAAGTGTTTAACTCTTTTAATATAACTGGTTTTACAATAAATGAATGTCTGTAGAGTGAACTCTGCGGTGTTTTTGGAGATTTTGGTTTGTGGGTTATGATGCCTGGATTAGACTTTTTTTTGGGGGGGGTTATGGTAGGAAAGTGCTTAATAAGTTTTTTCTTTTTCCAGATGTTGGAATGTAGTCACAGCATTCAATGTACTAAATGTATTGTTAACTTAATGCAGATACTGCTGATAACATCTTAATGTGGTCTCTTTCTGTTTTTGTTCACCAAAAATGACAGTGTACAAATTCATTGTCTGATTTGACTTGTCATGCAATTTTTATACATTTCTGAATCATGCTGTCATGTTGTCACGTTGTCTATCCTGATTTACATTAACAATCAGTCTCATTACCATAACATAACATTATACAGTAATTTGCATATTATGCTGGCAATGGGAATTTGAGTAGCGCAACCACGCTATCTGTGTCTCTTTCTTGGCCCTACCAGTTTTCACTTAATGTATTGTGCTGTTTGTTTCTTAGTCCTAGCCTTTATCTCCATCTGACCTTGTGTTTTTCTGCATTTTTCTTTATTATGAAGTATTTCTACCTACACTCTTCAGCTTTTCTTTACCATGCCCCCCCACGCACACACACATTGTTAGATTATCTGTCAGGATAAGCAGATGATGCCACCATAACATACAGGAATATGGAAAATATTCCATTGACAGTATATAAACTGTTGCAATGATAGCAAATGATAATACTTATCTTTTGAAATATTTATGTGTTTTATGAAAGTGCAGCAATCCCATTTAAATCATTTAACTCATAAACTTAAGAATATTGTTGTTTCTGCGTATTTCATTCCCTCCCTACTGACTATCTCCCTTTTATTCCATGAATCCACTTAGTAGGAAGGGCCAACATCAAGGCAGCCATCAGGGCTGTCTGCTTGCCTTGTGGATCTGCATTTCCCATAATGCAGCCTGATATTCATAACTCCTACAATCTCATCTCATTGACATACCACCACTCCCAGTCACATTCCTGTCCCTACTATATCTCATGAAGGCACTGTTTGGTGGGTGCTTACCACTGACCCTTGCACTACTTTTGCTATGATACCCTACCTTTTCCAGGTGTCACTGCAATAGGAAAATGAGCTACCTCCCTCCCCAGGATGGACATGCCAGTGCTGGATGCCCATTTTCACTTTCCTAGATAAGTTCCTCTAGTGTCTAAGTCATTAGTCAGTTACGGGTTGTCTGAGTCACAGTCAGGACTTTATGTGACTGTACTGTGAAGGTTGCTTCATTAGGAATACTGATTGAGATAGAAACTCAAACCTGTTTGTATATAGACTGATAGAAGACAGTTCTGGCCCCAGGAAGACTGATGCCTTATTATGTGATATGAGTGAGGATTATAATTATTGTGGCCAACATTTGAAACTATATTCCACCCTTGGCAGACCCCCTCGTCCAGACATGCAAAGGATACTAAAGCCAAGATGAGTGACTTCAGTTCAAGAAAGTCCCCCAACAATGGAGTCTGCAAATATGGCTACACTGATGCTGTGTAAAGTGCCCTGAAGTAAGTGCAGCAATGGCAGTTTGCAACTCATTAATATCTTTGCTCTCATTGGAGTGTTTATTTCATTACTGGTTTTGCATGTTCTAATACACACACACACACACACACACACACACACACACACACACACACACACACACACACACACACACACACACACGCCACACACGCACACACACGCACACACACGCACACACACTCACAAAAAAGAAGATAAGACACTCCACTGACAATATTGAGACCCCCCCCCTACTGATCACATCATTTCATTGAATGATATATATACACCATGAAGAAACCTGAGACTGAATGTAGACCACTTCATAAAATGCACCAGAATTTACAGCTCTTGAGGATACATTTTTCATAGACCTGGCTGGACACAGCTGGAACCATTTACATGCTGATATCATTAAATCCACAACTAAAAGTTTCTGCTAATAGGAACCTTCCTACCCTTTGTGCACAACTCCTGCTAAACACTCTAGCAAAATAATTAATTTTTTCTATTACATGGACCTTCTTTACTTTGCTTTGTGTTTGGATTGTCTACGCTTTGGTAATGATCTGCGTTGCTTGCATCCAAACCTTATTTTATGACTGATCTAATGTAATTCATATCTCACTGAAAGACACCCAGCTTGCAGCCATGTTTGAATTCTGGGACTTGTTTACATAAAACATAAGTAAAGCACTTTGCCATGAGCTTGTATAACATTCTTATTTTGTATTATGTATTGCATAATGCACCTTGTTTTATGTATCGTTAATCTATACCTCTTTCTGGCTGAGTGTTAACATTTTTTCCGGGACTGCCACTGAAAGTGTAAAAAATGGGACTCAGCCCAGCTTAACAATCCGGTAAGCTAACGATGATGGTAATAATAATAATTATGATGGGTACCTATTAACATATTAATGATAATAATAATAATTATAATGGGTTCCTATTAACATATTAATGATAATAATAATAATTATGATGGGTACCTATTAACATATTAATGATAATAATAATAATTATAATGGGTACCTATTAACATATTAATGATAATAATAATAATTATAATGGGTTCCTATTAACATATTAATGATAATAATAATAATTATAATGGGTTCCTATTAACATATTAATGATAATAATAATAATTATAATGGGTTCCTATTAGAAGACCGAAGACGCATTCTTTTGAATGCGTCTTGGTCGAACTTAAAAGACTGAAAAGGCAAAATATCGTAGCGGCTTTTAAGCAAATTCTTTCCCTGGGAAAGAATTTGCTTGGCTGCTTCGTTACTTTGCAGTTTTCGGCACTGTAGTGCGGTCTCGGAGTTGGTATATTTAAGTAGGGGGGTGTGGGATGCAAACTCCCCACTTAATGTAATGCTTAAAATGTTTTCTTTTTTATATATTTTTTTTTGTTGGAACAGCGATTTTTTTTCCCTTGGAAAAAAATCACTGTTCTGACAGTTCAACATTGTAAACTTTCACTTACATAGGGTCGATTAATCACCGTTCACTTTTTTAAGTGTTCGGTGATCTAATAATAATAATAATAATGATAACGATGATGATGATGATGATGATGATGTTAATAATCCTGCCCTGGCGACAATCAGAACACAACAAACTGACATGCATTCTGGCAGTGATTAGAGCACATCTTATACCCATGCCAAGCCCAGCAGCACTCGCAGTCCCTGACCTGCCCTCAGTAATCACTATTCCCACACCCATCCTGATTCCATTTGGGATCCCCACAATCCCCACTCACATTCTGTCAATGTTCAGAAGTATGGCCTACCTATTCTGAGCTGGAGAGTAACTAAAGCCTGCAGCATACACTGTCGCTATCCTAGCATTTATCATTTCACAGCTCAGCTTCCACAGTCCACCTGTCAGTGATGAGTATGTGACCTAATAGGCCACTAACATACTGTCACACTAGTGGAACAGCAATCGGCCTCCACCCATTAAGGTTATGGGATAGTAGTCTTTTATCATTCCTGAAGCAGCCTACATGGCTGCTGGACATTGGTGACGGTCTTTCCTACAAACTGTAATCTCAGCAGGTACATTACTTACTGTCTACATGGCACAGGTCTCATGCTCCATGCTAGCCATAATTCAGTTCACGAATTGAACTTCAGCTGTATTGCATTAAATTATGCAAGCTAGCCAATATACCTCACCAGCAATACCCATGTTGTTATTCTGTTTAACTTCTCCCCCTTCCCACCAGGGAGTCCACTCAGTCTACTTCCTCGGTCCTACAAGTGTTGCAGACAACCATCTGTATGTTTTATGGTGCTGATGGACTAGTTCCTCACTTT
Source organism: Protopterus annectens (assembly GCF_019279795.1). Classification (NCBI taxonomy): domain Eukaryota; kingdom Metazoa; phylum Chordata; order Ceratodontiformes; family Protopteridae; genus Protopterus; species Protopterus annectens. Next base: position 1,300,837,124 of record NC_056746.1, on the reverse strand, counting down.
AAACAACTGATAAAATTAACTTCCTTTAAAGGAAAAAGTATTTGCTGACCATGTTACAGGAGCATGTGTTCTTGCGTGGCACCCAGTAAAATATTAATTCACTATATAAATCAGTTATGGCTACAAACTTTCTTTTTTTAGCCAGCCAGAATACAACATGTTCAGTTTATTTTGCAGAAAAGTGACATTTTATAAAGGGTTTTCTTTGAAGAAAACTCCACCACAGAAAACCTAATTAAGTCCACATAGTCAAACAGAAAACGCAAAATATTTCATTAAAATGATTTAGTGTATAACAGAAGGTAATGGTTAAGTGTATCCAATATACATTTTGTAAATAGTTAATTGTTTATATTGTTTTTAATCACTTACATGAAAAATCCAGTTGTTTATAACAATTTTGCATATATTGTAAAGAAATTGTCTTTATTGTATGACATTGTAAATAGCAATCAATAAAAATCTTTTTGGCAAAATGCAAGAATGTCAAGAAATTGCACAAAATACAGCAATGTAAATAAATATTCAAAGTATTTCTTGTTTAAGGTAGAGTTTGCTAAACCCACAAGCACACAGCACAACAGACACCCTTACTCCAAACCTAACCCCGATTCCTATCATTAATACTATTCTCAAATCTGACCCTGAAATCATTACTGTGTGTAAATAGTACACCCCCTGATATTTGGTTTGTTGCATTCTGCTTACTGAACACATTTCAAACAAATTGAATGCATGCAAAAGTAATTTGCAAAACTACAGATCAAAACTTCCTTGAACTTCTGTTCCCCTGAATAAAAGATTCTTTTGTATTCATTCTAACATTCTGTCTTTTTTACCTGTGTGGATTACCATATATTTCTATTAGCCTATTTTTTCATTCACCCCCTCAATTTTCGTCAGCACTTAATGACCGGCAAAGTAGAAAACATATACATCAGATCAATGAATGTTATCTCTTAATTAACTTTTACAGTTTGCATTTATGTAGTTGGACACTTTTTCATGAGGGGAGGCTAGATGGAAAAGAAAAAGTTTTTTTGGGTAGAAAAATAAAGTCAATAAAATATGCTGAAATAAAATATTTCTTTTGGTCTAAAAGTTAATAATAAGCCACTTCAAAGTATGGCTAGCAGCGGTATTTATTCACGGACAGCAATGCATTTTTAAATTCATTTTGATTTCATGACTAAACTACGTCTTATCCCTGGGTAAAACATGCATTACCATCTTCTCTTCTAGTTCTTTGTTTAATTATATAACAAATCTTTGTTCTTCTTTTGTCAAAATAAAGAACATATATATTTACTGGCAAGATCTCCATCTCACATCTCCAGATCTGAATTAAGTTTTGACTTCTTGTCTCCATTTGTGTGGACTTTGTATACTTTTTCCATGTCTGTGTGGGTCTTCTGTGCATACTTAATTTCCTTTCCACTATCAAAAAACATTTTGTTTGAACTGATATTACTTACAATTGGCTACATGGCTGCATAGAAGAAAGTCGTACAAACACACAGAGAGATACACACACACACACACACACACACACACACACACACACACACACACACACACATGCACACACACACAAATACAATAGCAATTAGTGCAGCATATTTAATGGCGCTGCTAGAGCTGAGAATTTTATCTCTAAGCCACTTCCTGTAATTAAGGGTACAGGGTATGATTCCTTCCATCTCCACTTGGCTACTGTATGACTTTAAGCAAGTGCTCCAGAGTTGCCCCTGAAAAGTGGCACTTGTGTCTAGTGGCTTAGCAAAAAAAAAAAAAAAATGTTCAATAAAAAGTATATCTATCTATCTATAAAAAGATGTAGATATTTCTAACAATTAACTACTTGTTTTTTCGTTTCTCACCAAATGATGATGATGCATGGCTGGTACAGGTTTGAGAACAGATTTTTTTTCAGAAAGTATAAAATTGCTTTTCCTGTTTCTTGTCAGCAAGGTTTATTTTCTAAGTAGTATTTAACATGTTATAATATAGCAGCAACCATTTTTTAATAATTCATTTATCCATTCAACTAATTAATTGGATTTTTTGACATGAACAGTAAATAACCAATCAGGATAAAATATATAGCCTTGGCAGAATGCTACTGCACAAAATCAATATAAAGGTGTTCTTGAACCCCAGGTATTGCACGGAATCATGTGACACTCACCCTGAAGTAGCTTATCACATGTGCAAATAGGTTTTTGTAGGAAAACAATGAAACTGAAAGTCTAACATAACAGGATAATATACACTTGTGGTCAGCAAAGTCTATAACAATTTTTTAATATACTTCCAGTTAACACCCATACCCCCTTATGGCATCCAGAACTTTTTTGGGTCTAGCATCTTTAACTGAGTGACTTATAAGCTAATAATAGACAGCATTAGAAATGGCAAGGAGTAATTAACACAATTACACTAAAATTGTTAGTCTAGGATGTCCTACAGTACAGAAATTAATCTTTGATTGCCACTTATTATTCATAGTTCATATTTATGGTCATATTTTCATAATTTTAGAGATCTATATTTTATTGAGGTGTATAGTGTGAAACACCAATGAGGGAGACGGAACGATTAACTGAAATGCTGGTTTATATCATACTATACTGGAAATATTGCTAACTGTTTGTTAGTAATTATGAAACTAAGCAATATTTCCATAAATACTTAATACTTCAAACAACAAGTGACTTATAAACTGTTACAGGATATTAAGATATTTGATATTTTCACTGAAAGCTGCACATCTTGAGAGATAACCAGCATTATTTGTGTTGGTAATTATACAATTAAATGTATATTTTCATATTTCTGTAACTATCTCAATAAACATGTACTTAGAGGAATTTCTTATTCTCATGTGAAAGCTTATGTCTGCTTAACAAAAGTGTTCTAACAATATATGTCTAGGTTGTATAGTTTTCAAGATATGAACATTTGTTCATGAAAGTTTAGAAAAATATAATTTGGGGTTTGTGTTCTTTATAGTGTATTATACAATGACTCCCTATTACTATTCAAAAATGTGCACGCTGATAGGCCCAGCCCAACCAGCGTGCCTGTTGTAAATCCCACAATATACCAACGGAAAAAGGTCCGTCCACCCGGACTTTTTTCCGTTGGTATAAAGTGCCCCAAAACCTTTTTTTTTTAATTAAAAAAAAAGGGGGAAAATGAAGCAACAGGGACTTTCTTTTCTCTGTTGCTTCCGTTTCAAAGCATTGATGTACTGGGTATGCGTGGGAACGCAAGTCCCATACTCATGCGCAGTACATCAAAACGAAGAAGCAGTATACCACAACCAGAGGAAGAACAGCAATCTGCTGTTATACAAAGACATTATTTAAGAAAAGTAAGTATTTTTTTCTTAAATAATGTCATTGTATAATAGCAATTACTGACTCTGTGGTTGTGATATATTGAAGATTTACCCATAGTTGCCTTTGTTTAATCACTCGGGCTTCGCCCTCGAGATTAAACCACACCAACTGTGGGTAAACCTTCAATATACCACACCACATTGTCAGTTATTGCTTTATTACAATAGTTATGGAAAATACTACAATTAAGTGACTATTATCACTGTAAAGAACACTTTTTACTGATATTATTTGTGCAGTTTTAATTTATTTTATTGTTCACAAAGTATTTATATTTGTTTATCTTATGCTTTTTAAGTTTATCTTTAAGAAAATGCTCTGGAATGCAAATGTGTGTAGGTTGATAGTGAGTTAAAGGACATAATGTCTATGTTTTGCATATTCAGTGAAACAGCATTACTCTGTGGGCAAAAATTTTTAATTTACATTTTTTCCCGGTCTAAGTATTTATTTTTCTTTATTGTATAATACACCATAGAAGTTAGTCCCTAAACAGTATAACCCACTAAATATATAGATGCAGGTTTATTTATTTTATCAAGCTCAGAACTCCAGTAGGTTCTCATTTCTGATAACTCTTTTAACAAATAGACATCTCCCCCTGCTGATAGGGCAAGATACTTACACAAAAAGGGTATTCAGGAAATACAACTGTTTATGGGAAATGAGAGATTTTTTTTTATGTTTAACACATTTCACATAATACAGCTGAAGGTAGCTCGTTATGCATCTCAAATATGTGTTTAGTGCAAAAACATATATTTGAGGTACAGCTCTAGCTTCATTATATGACTTCAGGTAAAACTTAAAAATATATATATCTCACTGGAATTATGGCTTCCACTGGGTTTATGAACACCCCAAGATTTTAACATTTGTTTCACAAATTATCTATCAAATATGTATGAAAACAGTTTGGAAATGTGTTATGGCCCAATACACAGTAAAATAAAAAAAAATTTATGAGGAAACCGAAAGTCGTGATTGAGCACATCTTCATTTAAAACATTAACTGAAACAAGACAAGCATTTTTATACTTTGTAGAATCTGAAACACAAAGATTTAACACACCAACATATTAAAAGCAATAATTAATGTACTTACATATTTGCACTGAAATCCATAAAATGCATATGATACAGTTTAACAGTGATCTGCTACTGAAGTGAGTATTCAAATATAAGAACATTTTACTATTGTCTTCTAATTTGTTTTTTATTACTTAGGAAAATCTGCTGCCTTCCATGCCTACAAACTACAGTGTCATCATGAAGACAGCTGTGACACTGTGTGTTGCTGAAAGCCAGCATTCCAAGTTTCATATTTTATTCTATTGCATAAACTGTCAGCTTTTCCCTCAGGTAAAACAATACTTTAATCATTCAATGATTAATGAACAGATTGCTGCCTTAACCATCAGGGACTGCTCGTAGCATTTAAGTGCCCCAGGTTATAGCTACCTAAAAAGCTGACAACTCAGAGGGCAAACAATATCAATAATTTACATGAAGAACTGCCTCACAGAGGCCAGAACTTGTGTGACGTGAACTGAGTACTTGAACGACTCAAGAAATAAATTTTGCAAAGTTTTTACAAATAACCTGTCTTAAGCTCCTGGAGCAAAAGCGGCCATACACTGATATTCTGAAAACACAAAACATCTTTAGAACTATTAAGTTATCCAGTAATCCACAGTGATGGGCACATTAATGGTAAATTTATATGCCATAGTAGTAATAAGATACAATAAATGACGGTACCATCTCCAGAAGTGCATTAACTACGGAAAAGAAAACATTTTAATATGCTATCTCAGATATTGATTCTTTCTTAAATATTGTTTTTTTTTTCTTTTTAGATGTAGACTAATTTGGCTGTGTTTAATGCTTAATGAATTGCAAATGCTTACAATGTTAACATCATATTTGCATAGTGCTTTGTAAAATGTATTTTAAATAAAATGTATTTATGTCACAAGTATTCTGAAATAAGGTATCCTACTTAAATAATTATTTACTCTGTCATGAGGCTGTGGCTAGCTTGGTTTGACAATGGTGCACCACTATTGCCTGTTTCGTTGTCCTACAGGCAGTACATTTATTTATTTTATTTTATTTATTTTACATTTGTTTACTTTCTATGCTGCTAGAAACCCAGGCCCAGCAGCAAGTCTCAGTACCAGAAGGTCAGAGCAGAGGCAAAACAGATTGAGTAAAGAGGACTGATGCTCTTTTCCATGTTAGTTTGTGGATGTCTGCTGCCTGACAGACCTCTAGGTGAGCTTGAGGACATTGTTGTTACTAAAGTTAGGCCATGTTTGTGGAGACATAGACATTTTTAGGAGTGCTTGTACTTTTATGATATGGTTGCATGTCATGCCCGTATTAAAAGTCAAGACGAAGCGTGTAGAAGGAAAGCAGAAGGAAGCCACAGAGGTCTTGCCTCATTGCCTCAGACTGACCAACCTATCTACTGTTGACTTACTCATCTAAAATTTCTCATCTCTGAACCTACTCTTTCACTAACTTATCTTATCCATATTTCTTTATTTCTATTTTTTTCTAGATACTACCATGCTTCCTCTCCTCACACTCCATACTAGTACTACATCTTTTAAAGTGACTCATATCACTACTACACACTTTACCTAACAACCCCTCCATATATTTTCATTATCTTCCTCTATTATCTATATCAACACTTTTACTAACTTCTTTCATGCAACTAATACTCTTTAGCAACACATAATTGTACCTTCTTATTAACTATTCTAAGCCTATTAAAATTATACATTACCTTCATTATGTACTCATAAGTGACAGACTCCCTGTTAGTAAATGTATAAAATGTATAAATATGTTTTTTTTTTCTTCTATTTTGTTGTTTATGTTAACATTGTTTAAACTGTGTGGAGCTTTTCTCCCCGGGCCTCTACTGAAAATGGACATATATCCAGCTAGACTAGCCCGGTCAACAAATGTAAAATAAAATAAATAAATTATTAGCAAGCCACTGCCAGGCTGGGTGATGGGAGATCAAAAGTGGCTACCTGATAGGAACTACAGAGTGGGTCCTTGCTGAGGTAAATGGAGGTGGAAAGAATCAGACCTTGTACACTTGATTACAGGAAACAGCTCACCCACCCACTTTCCCACCTTTCCTTTGCTGTATCCAGGACTGTTTGTAAGCTTCTGAGCCCCCAAGCCTTTCTGTGTTGGCAGAAAGCTTTCTAGCTTATCAGTGGGAGTGGTGAGCACTAGGTAGCTTATCTACCACAAAAGGAGTGGTTTCTGGCCCAGAAATTGTAGATTATTGGCCGTTTGGGCAGTTTTTCCATCTCTTTCAACTTTCTGGTTTAAAAGCCCGTGTTTGCACTTGCTTCCCACATTTCCTGTAACTAGTCTAGCCCAGATACAGATTTGCTGTATCCAGGATTGTTTGTTAGCTTCTGAGCCCCCAACCCTTTCTGTGTTGATGGAAAGCCTTCTAGTTTATCAGTGGGAGTGGTAAGCACTAGGTAGCCTATCTACCACAAGAGGAGTGGTTTCTGGCCCAGAAATTGTAGCTTATTGGCCATTTGGGCAGTTTCTTCCATCTCTTTCAACTTTCTGGTTTAAAAGCCCGCATCTGCGCTTGTTTCCCACCTTTCCTGTAACTAGTCTAGTAAAGATACATGTTTGCTGTATCCAAGACTGTTTGTAAGCTTCTGAGCCCCCAAGCCTTTCTGTGTTGGACGGAAGCCTTCTAGCTTGTCAGTGGGAGTGGTAAGCACTTGGTAGCCTATTTACCACAAGAGGAGTTGTTTCTGGCCCAGAAATTGTAGCTTATTGGCCATTTGGGCAGTTTATTCCATCTCTTTCAACTTTCTGGTTTAAAAGCCTACATCTGCACTTGTTTCCCACCTTTCCTGTAACTAGTCTAGTCCAGATACATGTTTGCTGTATCCAGGACTGCTTGTAAGCTTCTGAGCCCCCAAGCCTTTCTGTGTTGGACGGAAGCCTTCTAGCTTGTCAGTGGGAGTGATAAGCACTAGGTAGCCTATCTACCAAAAGAGGAGTGGTTTCTGGCTCAGAAATTCTAGTTTATTGGCTGTTTTGCAGTTTTTCCATCTCTTTCAACTTTCTGGTTTAAAAGCCAGTGTTTGCGCTTTTCCCACCTTTCCTGTAACTAGTCTAGTCCAGATACAGATTTTGCTGTATCCAGCACTGCTTGTAAGCTTCTGAGCCCCCCAAGCCTTTCTGTGTTGGAGAGAAGCCTTCTACCTTATCAGTGGAAGTGGTAAGCACTAGATAGCCTAACTACCACAAGAGTGGTTTCTGGCTCAGAAATTGTAGTTTATTGGCTGTTTGGCAGTTTTTTCCATCTCTTTCAACTTACTGGTTTAAAAGCCAGCATTTGCGCTTGTTTCCCATCTTTCCTGTAACTAGTCTAGTCCAGATACAGATTTTCTGTATCCAGGACTGCTTGTAAGCTTCTGAGCCCCCAATCCTTTCTGTGTTGGAGGGAAGCCTTCTGGCTTATCAGTGGGAGTGGTAAGCACTAGGTAGCCTATCTACCACAAGAGTGGTTTCTGGCCCAGAAATTGTAGTTTATTGGCTGTTTGGGCAGTTTTTCCATCTCTTTCAGCTTTCTGGTTTAAAAGCCCGTGTTTGTGCTTGTTTCCCACCTTTCCTGTAACTAGTCTAGTCCAGATACAGATTTGCTGTATCCAAGACTGTTTGTAAGCTTCTGAGCCCTCCAAGCCTTTCCATGTTGGAGGGAAGCATTCTTGCTTATCAGTGGGAGTGGTAAGCACTAGGTAGCCTATCTACAATAAGATCCAGGTACAGATTCTTAGTTTTTGCACTTGGATTTGCTTATTCGTGCTCAGCACTTGTTCAGAACTTGTTGTTAGCACTAAATAAGCTGCAAATTACTACAGCACTCAACCTTCCTCTTTACCTAGAGGAAAACAGTTTTTGTACTTACTTTCCTCACTTGCTTAGAGAAAAACAGCTCTTATACTCACTTTCCTCACTTGTCTAGAGGAAAGTACTTTTTTATTCAGGCATGTCCAAGGATCAGCTCTCAGTGTTCTCTCCTGTCTATCTGATGAATCTGGGCAGCTTGGGGCAATATAGCAATTGCCTTATGTACACAGACAACCCTCTCCTCCTACCACCCAACACCACAACCTGTGAGAGATGCACTTATCTAGCCAAACTGGAGGTAAAGCTCTCTCCAACCAAGACTGAACTTGACAGTCAAGAGAAGGTAAACACTTGCACCACACCACACTCATCACATAGTCCCACTAAACCTACACCACCAAAATCCACACATAGAAACACAAAAACATTTGCAGAGGCTCTCAGTAATAATCTGCTCAAACAACAGAGACCTCCAAAGCAGAAACGCAAGCAACCTCCACCCCCAACACAACCCAAATAACACATAGCCCACAGACTCAGTGTACCAATAAACCACAGCCCATAAGGCAAACCAACGTACCCAACACACTAGTCATAGGTGACTCTATAGTCAGGCACACTGATGTTCCACTCACCAGAGTAAACAAGGAGAAGGTTACTGTCAGCTGCCTGTCGGGTGCCAGGATCCACCACATAACCCATGCACTCAGGTCACTCCACAACAAGTACAAATACGTCTTTGTCATTGCCCATGTTGGTTTGAACAACCAGAGATGTACCTCCAGGACTACATGAAAAGAGACATGGAAGAGCTCTCCGATCTTGTAGCCCAGGCAGGTATGACCCTAGCCCTGAGTAGCATCCTGTCATCACCCAGAATGATACCGCATTACAAGGACAAAATTATTGACTTCAACAATTGGCTAAGCTTTTGCTGTCATTCTAAGGGGATCCAGTATCTGTCTGCCTGGAATGACATGGTCAACAGACCACGATGATTTGCCAGAGATGGCTTGCATCTGTCGCGTCTGTGATTCCTGATACTGGCTAAGGGTCTTGCCCCCCCTATAGTGCCTTTTTTTAGGCAAGATTCAAATAACAAATTCACCATTGTAAGAGGAACAGGCAAGCAAAAACTGAGGGTAATGCTACTCGATGCTAGAAGTCTAAATCTCAAAATGCACTCACTCGAGGCACTCCTTAAAATGGAAAACATCGATATCTGTGCAGTGACTGAGACCTGGTTCAAGGCTCTAGAGAGCACCTCTGCATTACCAGACTATAACTCATACCACACTTTTCGGCCATCTAACCTGGACCAAAACACCAAAGGCGGAGGTGTGTCCATATTCATTAAGGATATCCACACCACCAGGCTAGTTGTGCAGCATAATGCATCCGAGGTTATCCAAGTGCAACTAACTCTGGGGAAAACTGCAATCCAAATTGTAGCTTGCTACAGATCCCCCACCATGCCACAGGGTTCCCACTCCTCTTTTCTTGATATACTGGGAAATATTAAGGTTCAAACAAACACCCTAATAATGGGCGATTTCAACTACCCCACCATTAACTGGGAAAACTACTCATGTACCAACTCCTGCACTCAACGCTTTCTGGAATTCATAAATTCCAATGCCCTGGATCAACTTATCCACACCCCCCACCAGGGGCAACAATATCCTAGACCTAGTCATTACCAACATGAGTGACCTGTGTTCCACAACTGAAGTCAACTCCTTGTTGGTCAGATCCAACCATAAGCAAATCAGCCTAGATCTCCACATCACGCTCCCACCCACAATTAAGGAAACCACAGTAAAACATTTCTTCAAAGCCAACTTCATGCTTCTTAAGACAGAAGTGGGGAACATCATGACACCCATGCAGATGGACAATACAGTTACGACTGCTGAATCCTACACAAATGCACTCTGTAAGCACTTACTGGAGTCCATGGATCATGCTATCCCAAACAGAACCAAGACGCTATCCCCCCAGAAAAGGAAACCAATCTGGTGGTCCCCTGCCATAAACAAACTCTACAACAGAAGGAAGAAACTGTTGCAAAAGAGAGTAAAATCCCATGAGTGGAGGAGCTCCCTGGTCAGCCTCAGTAAGAAGCTGAGATCACTTATAAGATCCTCCAAAGCTAGCTACAAAAACAAAATTGCCACTGACTCTAAGGGTAACCACTAAGCATTCTATAGCCATGTCAAGAATCTCAATGGCAACACCCAGATCTGCTCTGAGTTACAGCACAATGGCAAGAAAATTACAAAATCAAGTGATATTGCCAACATCCTGGCAGATAGATTCAGTGCTAACTTTACCCCCCTCTCACCCGCTAAAGGGTCCATATCTATACAGGAAGAATGCAGCGTCCCTGTAATCACATCTATGCAAGTAAAATCTGCACTCCCTAAAACCAAAAACACAGCATCCATGGGACTGGACAACATCCCAGGCTGTGTTTTACAGGAACTTCAGAACGAACTGGCTCCCCACCTAAGCACCATGTTCAATCATAGTCTCATGTCAGGCTTTGTGCCCACTGAATGGTGCACAGCAACAGTTATCCCACTCCACAAAGGGGGAGACACCAGTGATCCTGGTAACTATTGCCCTATTAGCCTGACGAGCCTGGTCTGCAAGGCCATGGAACGTTTCATCATCAGACTCATAAACAAAGACATTGGTAACTTCCAAACTCTGGACCTCACCCAGTTCGGGTTTGTGAAAGGCAGATCATGCCTTCTGAACCTGATCGACTTCTTTGAGGCAGTCATCAAAGCCGTAGACGAGGGTAAGATGGTTCACACAGCCTATCTTGACCTCGCCAAGGCTTTCGACACCATCCCCCATTTTGGAATTATAGCTAAACTCACTAAACTAAGTATAAATCTGTTAGTCACAAGATGGGTTGCCAACTGGCTCACTGACAGAACCCACACTGTAAAGGTTGCAGACTCCAAATCTGACTTCAAACCAGTGACAAGTGGAGTACCACAGGGTTCAGTCCTGGGACCTCTCCTAGGTTCATAGGTTCATAGGTTCATACTAGGCTATCTGCCCTAGGGCATTTATAAGCCTAGCCAGAGTGTGTTTGGCTTTCGCCACCCATTTTAAATGAATTTTGCTATGTCCTTTTTCGAGGTTAGTATACTGTGCCTCTGTCTAACAGTGACACAGAAGTGATACCCGGGGTAAACCTACAATCTCACATCCATTCATCAAGATTCCTCTTGAAGAGAGTCAATGAGGGACTCTGCCTAACCTGGACTGGGATTTTATTCCAGAGTGAAGGGAGCCTCTGGGTTATGAATCTGTCCCTCCAGCATGTCCTATTTATTTCAGTGCTGAGGTTCAAGTCTCTTGAGCACGTAGCTCGATGGGATTTGGATTTTCTGAGGTGCAGCATGTCCATTAATTCCAGGTTAGACATGGCTTTATACGTCAGGCACAGATCGCCTCTGAGCAGGCGGTATGCCACTTAGTAGAGCTGGAGTTTCTTTAACCGGGCAGCATATGGCATCTGTTTGAGCCCTTTGATCCTCTTGGTGAGGTACTTTTGGGGTCTTTCCAGTTGCTGCAGGAGTCTGGTAAGGTACATCCCAAAAGGGGCATTGTACTCAATTATGGGCCTGATGAGGGATGAGTAAAGAGGCACGATGACCTCCCCTGATCTAGACGTGAATCCCTTCATGATTAGGTGGGCTATATAAAATGTTTTTCTAACCACTTTGGTATCTACTTCTCTGAAATACAGGCTAAAACAGAAGGCCTCTGGCTAATGAAGTTCGCAGATGACTACAAACTAGGAGCCATAGTCGAGTCCACAAATGATGTGGACATCCTACATAAGGGCCTCACTGAGACAGATGCCTGGTGTCAGAGGCATGGCCTCAAGCTCAATGCCAAAAAGTGCATTGTCATCCCCTTTGGTAAAAACTCTATACCCATGAGCTACCACATAAACGGCAGTCTACTTAATGCCAAATGTGTGATAAGAGACCTTGGGACCCAGGTGGACAGTAGTCTCTCCTTTGATAATCACATCGCCACAGTAGTCAGGAAATCCTTCTGTGTGGCACACCTCATCACAGGAAAAAAGAGGTCATTGTTGTCCTCTACTCGGCACTCATTAGACCCATTATAGAGTACAACACCCCTTTTGGAATGTACCTCACAAGACATCTGCAGCAGCTGGAAAGGCCACAGAAGTACCTCACAAAGAGGATTACTGGCTTCAAACAGATGCCCTATACTGACCGTCTCAAAAAACGCCAGCTTTACTCTGTAGCATATCGCCTACTCCGAGGAGATCTCTGCCTAACATATAAAGCTATGTTAAACCTAGAGCTGTTGGACATGCTACACCTAAAGAAATCCCAATCCCTCCAAGCTACATGCTCTAGGAACCTAAACCTTGTCACCACAATAAACAGAACATGTTGAAGGGATAGATTCCTGTCCCAGAGACTTTCCATACTCTGGAACAAGCTACCCATCTATGTCAAGCAAAGTTCCTCATTAGCACTCTTCAAGAAAAATCTTGATGAGTGGATGGGAAATAGGAAATACACCTCGGGGATCACTTCTGTGGCTCTGCTCAACAGGGGCACAGGAAATTAACTTTCTTGGGTGGCGTAAGCCAGGGAACCTTGCTGGCTAGGCTTACTTAGGCCCTTGGGCCGATAGCCTAGTACCTACCTATGAACCTATGAGAAATATTGGGGTGCACTACTTATTCTCTGCTGGACAGGACTGCCCCCCCCCATGTTTAAGAGAAGATTCATGTGGCTCAGGCTAAGTATTTTTGTTGGGGGGCATCTCTTTGGTAGTTCTGAATGATGGACTCTAAGAGGCCAGAAAATCACTGCAAACATTAGAAAGTAAAAATACAAGAGTGGACTTAAAAAAAGAACTGAATGAACAAATAGTGTGTTTTAACTGGTAAATTTTATAGCTTGATAAATTCCTTTATGCTGCTAAGCTCCACAGGTAACATTTTAACCCACCTACCAGAAGCCTACAAATACACACAGATTTTGCAAACTAAATCTAAAATCAGATACAATAACATAATAGCTAGAAGTTAATGTAGCTATTTCAGTTTTAAGCTTATTCTCAAAGTCATTACTTTATCCATAGTGTTAGTTTCAGGGAAAGCAACTTCCTTTAGTGTCCTTTACAACCAAAGTATAAGAAATAGATGATACATTTTTCAAAGCAGGCCAGTATTGAAGACCAGAGTATTGCTCAAATTCTAATGTATTTGTCTTCTGAAAATTAATTATGCCCACTGTTATTATAACTGAAGAAAACTTCACAAAAGAACAAAAGGTGAAAGTGAAGATGGAAATGCGTTTGGAATACTGCATGTCGTAAGTGTAGGTATTAACATGTCATGAAGGGTACAAGATTGTCTAGCAAGTAATCATTAATTACAATTCCAGACATTACTTGCCACATGATAGATCACTGTATGAGCAATTTAGTCATTATAAGTGAATTACATTCCCCTTTCTTGATTGCAGAAGGAGCCAATAAGCCTGATGAATGTGTCCTTTTAACAATCTACCATCCCTCCATTACTACCTTCCCTTTATTCTACCTGTCCAATGCCTTATAAAATGTATCTGTAAATTATTTCTCTACCACCAATTCTTGCAATTCATTGTGTGGGCCTACAGCCCTCTTTATGGAAAAGGTACTTTCAGAGATCCAGGATAGTTAGTCCTTATAATCTGCTGTACATGGCCCCCCAAATCCACCTTTGTTTCTCATTTTCAAGATGATCCCTTCACATCTCCTCATTGTGTTCTTGTGCACCAACATGATGTCACCTTGTCTCGCCTAGTCTCTAGTATGAAGAGCTCTAGCTTCTTTGGCCTGTGCTCATATTTCTTCTGCTCCATTCACAGATCTTTCTATTGGTTTTCCTCAGGATTCCTTCCAGCAGCCTGATATCCTTTTTCTTACGTGGCCTGTAGAACTGTACACAGTACTCAAAGCATGTTCTAGCTAGATGTTGTAGAGTGAAAATCTTCTTTGTCTACTTCTGGAATCTGTCCTCCTGAAGAAACACCCTGCTATCATTGCTATCTCACTGTGCTCCTGGTTGTCCAGTCCAGGTTTTCCTGCTCTGTTGCCAGAAACACCCTGCTATCATTGCTATCTCATGTGCTCCTGGTTGTCCAGTCCAGGTTTTCCTGCTCTCTTGCCAGAAACACCCTGCTATCATTACTATCTCACTGTGCTCCTGGTTGTCCAGTCCAGGTTTTCCTGCTCTCTTGCCAGAAACACCATGCTATCATTGCTATCTCACTGTGCTCCTGGTTGTCCAGTCCAGGTTTTCCTGCGCTCTTGCCAGAAACACCCTGCTATCATTGCTATCTCACTGTGCTCCTGGTTGTCCAGTCCAGGTTTTCCTGCTCTCTTGCCAGAAATACCCTGCTATCATTGCTATCTCACTGTGCTCCTGGTTGTCCAGTCCAGGTTTTCCTGCTCTCTTGCCAGAAACACCCTGCTATCACTGCTATCTCACTGTGCTCCTGGTTATCCAGTCCAGGTTTTCCTGCTCTCTTGCCAGAAACACCCTGCTATCATTACTATCTCACTGTGCTCCTGGTTGTCCAGTCCAGGTTTTCCTGCTCTGTTGCCAGCATTTCCACTCCCACCAGCTGATTCTTCATACCATTGTAGTTGTGTCCTAAGAACACAACTTTGCATTTTTTTCATTGAACCACGTGTCAACTTTCTACCCAGCTGTTTCCTCTTTCCAAAGCCTTCCCTAGACTTTTTTCCCCATTTACTATTTCTGTATCAATCATTCTCTTATCAGCAAAAAGCATAATATTGTGCTGTATTCCCTCAGATGTGTCTGAGAAAACAAACTGAAGAGTATTATGCCCAGAACAGAGCCGCTGTGATACTCCATTAGTTACTTTCTTAATTCATGATATTGTTTCTCTCACAGTAATACTCTGTGTCCTACCATTCAACCAATCAGCGATACAGATCCTTAGTCTTGGTTCTAACCTCAGTCCCACCAGTTTTCTTACCAGCCTCCTGTGTCAAACTTAGTCAAATGCCTTACTAAAGTCCAACTAGACTGAGTCTTATAGTACTCTACCATCAAGTCTGTCTGTAACACAGTCACAAAACTCAGGTTTGGTTGAGAGATCATTTTCTGCATGAACCAGTGTTGGTTGGTGTCCTGCAAATTGTTGTCTGCTAGAAATTCCACCCACCTTCCCCTAAAGGATTCTGTCCATGATTTTCTCTGCCACTGTCAAGTTCTTTAATTCTATCTTTTCTTTGTTTCTGTGGCAGTTACTTGTGTCTTTTATTGATGACCAGTAATTTCAAGCTACAATTTAGCTTCCTCTTTTAAAATAAACAACAGAGTATTACACATCTACTACTAAACTCCCTGACTGCAACATTCTTTCCTTTTCACCTTGCAAAAGGTAACTTCAGGCTACAGTTTGTGTTCTTCTTTTACAATAAACAGCAAGGCAATGCACATATGCTACTGACCCCGTAGACTACAGCATTCTAATTTCCTTTTCAACTTGCAAAAGGCATGTAAAGTTGAAAATACAAGTTGACTGCTGTATGTCTTTATTGTTATTTGGTTACTGAGCCTGCAGTCCATGTTAAATTATTTGTTAGCAAGGCTTGCATCTTCTACTCAGTTAATTGTTTGTAAAAGCAACTGCATTAGTTTAGGCTAAGGCAATGTCCGTGACTGCCCCCCCTCCCCCTTTAATAGGTTATCTGTTGTTAGCTAGTTTAATTTGGCTAGGAATGAGTTTGCATGTCCCCAACTAATGACTAATAATTTTTAATCCATAATTAGAAATGTACATGATTTTAAATGGGCTTCGTTCCCATTACTTGTGCTAAAGTTGCCTGAATCTGTGATTGTTTATCTCTGCCCACTTCACTCCTCTCCCATCCCCACTTCCCCAGCACACCCTGGACCCTTACATTTCTTCCCTCTTAACTCCTCCCACAATTTAGTACATATTACCCACCCCTTAAAGAAATATAAATTAAAACCCTCTTCCAGTTTCTATCCTCTGTCAATTCCTGCTGCAGCCCATACGACAGACTTAAAACTTTCTTTACAAACGTTATCAACCAACTTTTTTCTGTACACACTCTTGCTTACCAACACTTTTATCCATCTATTCACATGCATGCATGTATGCATGTATAAACTATAATGCAATATAATATAATAAAAGAGAATACATATATATATATATATATATATATATATACATATATAAAACGACAACCAAAGGAGGCACCAGACCACGGCAAATAAAAACATAAAAGCATTTATTGCATACCTTTTATGCAATAAATACTTTTATACTTTTATGTTTTTATTTGCCGTGGTCTGGTGCCTCCTTTGGTTGTTGTTATATTTCTTATTTTTATTGGAGGACCATTTTACTCACACCACCTTCTGGTTTTGGACATATATATATATATATATATATATATATACATATATATATATATATATATATATATATATACATATATATATATATATATATATATATATATATATATATATATATATATATATATATATAAAAACACACACAAGTGCTGCACGTGAATGCATGCAAGCACACAAATACATACCAATACCACAAAAGCATTTTTTAGATACTCATATAACTCCTTATAGCTACTACTTTGACTACTAGCCTTCTCATTCTTTGTATCTGTCCTCATCTATACACTACTCACTTCTTCACCTTCCCCTGGCTATAAACTCATACCATACAGCTTTCTGCACACAACCTAACCCCTCTCCAGTACCTTAACTATCTATATACCACCCTGCAAACATCTCCCCACCCTTTACCACACCTCATTCTCTCCAGTTCTCTTAACATTCCTTTCATTAATATACCACACGGCCATCATCTTGCCAAACCTCCACTTTCTTCCACATCATCTAAACTCTCAGCATCTCAACTCACAATGAAAACTCCCAGACATTCTAATCACCACTGAAACCAGGCTAAAACAAGAAATAACTTTCAATGAAATTATTCCTCCAGGTTTTAACATTCTCAGAATAGACAGAAAACTTAAGAAAAAACAGGTGGTATTTCTATTATTTATGAAACAACTTAGAAATAACTCCAGCCCATCTAAATATCTCAAAATGTAATAATATCAAATTTTTGATTGCTTGCCTTAAAATCAACCAAAAGAAATCTATATATATTTCAGCAGTATACATCCCACCATCTGACAACATTACAACAGCTAAAATATTCTACACTGGATATCTGACAACATCCCCAGGAAACCTTCATCATAGGTGACCTAAATATAGACTCACAATCCATAAGCATCAGCAACCCCAAGAACTATTCACATACTTGGCTTCACCCAACTAATAAGCTCCACCACCAGAATCAACAAAAGCACTAACAGGCAGTCGGTGCTGACTGGATATTGAAAAACAAACTCAACAGTATAAAATCCTGTGGTTGCTTACCAGATACTAGTAGTGACCACCTCCCAACCTATGTGATCAGACAACAACATGGTTCACCCAAACAAATAATCTATAAACTAGTATGCAATTTAACCAAATTTGAGAAAGATGCATTTATTACAGTCCTGTCCTACTACAACTTAAATGTATTAGGAGTGATGCCCCTAGATGAAGCAGTTGCTCACTTCAGTTACACTTTTGTAAAAATTCTAAATGATTTTGCACCAGTTAGGACAAGAAGGGTGAAAACTAACACAGCGCCATGGCTGACAAAAGACTGCATACCTCTCAACCTCTTAGAACACGAAATCTGGACAAAGCCATAAATAATGGTGGGGACGAACAAAGGCCCTACAATAGGGATACTTTTTTAAATATTGCTCTTACAAACTTAAAAAGTTGATAGAATAACAAATGTTACATTAGAATGAATTTTTGAAGGGTATGAAGTCTGAAACTCAAATGTCTGTCATTATTTTCTGACTTCAGTCCTCAATGATTTACTAATAACTTGCCAGAAAACCAAAATTTTATGAGGAACAGACCAAAAATATGAGGAAAAAATCTGGACAATTAAGAGGTATGCAAAGAGGCCAAACAGCTCATTCTGCAAAGAGATAAGGCAGGGAAAGGAATGATCTAAGAATAACACACAACATGCTTACCAAAATGTTAGATATCTCAGAAACCGTACTAAGATCCTTGTTAAATCTGACAAAAAAAAAATCATACTACTGTAATCTCCAACAAAAACACCAAAACAACCCCAGGCTTTTTTGGTCCTCTCTAAATAAACATTTACACCCTGGACATGCCAGTACACCCTGTCCTTCTGCCTGACAAAAAAAGAAAGAGTCTATTGCCACTCAGTTCAACACTCATTTTATTTCGTCATTTCTATCACTAATCAGTGACCACCTCTCTTCACCCCTCCAATCTATTCTTGAAATCAGTACTTTGTCTTTTCGTTTTCAACCCATCCTAACATTAGCCTTTAAAAAATACTAGCCAAATTAAAAGCAACAACCTCAGCTGCTGGTAACTTTCCCACTGAGTTCCTTAAAACAGGTGCAGAAGCACCAGCCTTCCATGTCTCCATTCTTGTCAACCTGTCAATAACTGAAAATTATGTCCCAGCCATCTAGAAAAAGCCATTATTATAACCCTTCACAAAGGAGGTATTTCAGCAGAGGTAACAAACTGTAGGCCTATAGCTATCCTATCAATCCTCTCTAAAATCCTTTAGAAATTATTTATTTATTTTTGGGCATTTATTTACCGGGAAAGTTCACTGGGCTAAGCAGAGCCCATTTTCAGTGGAGGCCTGGGTAGAAAATCTCCACATGAAACACACATAGAATATACAGTAAATCACAAGGCACACATTTTGAGTATATACAGCACAAAAGGAACAAAGAAATTCTTAAAACAGTAGTACATTTAAAATATATACACACACACGATGCACACATAATAAACTAATTACATTGTAGTACAAATATGGATGGCCGCGGTGGTGCAGCAGTTAGCGTTGTCGCCTCATGCAAGAGGCTCTCTGGTTCGATCCTCGGCTGGAGTGTCTTCTGTGCAGAGTCTGCATGTCCTCCCTGTGGTCGTATGGGTTTCCTCCGGGTGCTTCGGTTTCCTCCCACATCCCCAAAGACATGCTGCAAGTGGATTGGACACGCTAAAACTGGCCCTAGGTGTGAGTGCGTGCATATGTGTGCCTTCTGTGGAAGGTTGGGTGCCGGGCTAGCAACTCAACACCGTAAAAACTCCACTGCCAATCATGAGCGGACAAGGTGATCCGCTATGGTAACCCCTAACCGGGAAAAGCTGAAAGAAAGAGAGAGCGACATTGTAGTACAACTATAGTTGCCATAGTAACTTGGGTGAATATAAAATGCTTAGCCTTCAGACGATGACTGAGATTTAGAGCTCTGGAAGGCAATAAGAAACTATAGCAGTGATGTTGCGGCAGTTATAGTATATGAGAGAAAATGAATGGGAGAATATGAGAAGGAACTTGTAAGAAGTTGTGAATGATAACAGCAGAGGTTAGGAGGGTAGGAGTAATAGAGGTGGAGGTCCAGGAGAGAATGTCATTATTAGTGGTAGAAGTATGTGAGTACAAGGAGGAAAAAAAGGGGAAATGGTAGGAAGACACTAAGATCTAGGTAATGTAAATGAAATGTACTCACTCTCAGCTTAAGAAACATATAACCAAACACAACCAGCTCTCCAATACCCAGCATGGTTTCAGGCCCAACCACAGTACTACTACTGCCCTCCTCAGGCCACCCACAGTACTACTACTGCCCTCCTCAACTTCACTAACATAGTAAACCAATTCAGAAATGAGGGCAACCTTGTTTCTTCACTTTTCCTTGACCTTTTCAAACCTTTTGACACAGTGTCCCACCAAAAGCTCCTTTATGAACTTGCAACTATAGGTCTCATTTACCCCTCCCTCTCATGGTTTCACAATTATTTATGCAATTGTCAGCAGAAAACTTAATGGTGACAAAACCTTTCAGCATTTCAGCCAATCTCTTTTGGTGTTCCCCAAGGGTCGATACTCAGCCCCCTTCTATTTAACATGTTCATAAATAAACTTCAAACCACTACAACACTTGCCACTCTCGTACAATATGGCGGCAATTCAAACCTTATCTGCTCTGCCCCATTCATAACAAAATTAATGGAAATCACTCAAAAATGTTTCTCTGATATTGAAATATGGCTAAAAGATTCTAACTTGTCACTTAATGGCAAAAAAACAAGTGTATGCTATTTACTCCAATGACTGGTGTCGAAACCATGGCCTTAAGCTTAATGCCAAAACATGCATCATCATTCCCTTTGGAAAAACTCAGTTTCCACTAATTACCACATTGATGGGAGCCCACTGAACACTGAAGATGTTATAAGAGATCTGGGGACACAGGTTGACAGCAAACTCTCCTTCAACCACCACATTGCCACTTTGGTCAGAAAGTCCTTCTATGTGGCACATCTCATTATCAAGGGTTTTGCACCCAGGAAGAAATAGGTCATCATCTCTCTGTAATCTTCCCTCATTAGGCCATTCATTGAGTATAATGCCCCATTTGGCATGTACCTCACTAGACACATGCAACAGGTGGAAAGGCCACAAAAGTACCTCACGAAGAGGATCCTAGGCCTTAAACACATGTCCTACATGGACAGACTCAAAAAGCTCCAGCTATTCTCTGTCTCATATCATCTACCAAGAGGCGATCCCTGCTTGACGTACAAACCCATGTCTGTCCCAGCACTTTTAGAAATGCTACATATAAAGAAATCCCAATCCCTCAGCACCACATGCTCAAGAGACCTCAACCTCATTACTACAATCAACAGAACATGCTGGAGGGAAAGGTTCATAACCCAGAGACTGCCCATGCTCTGGAATTGACTTCCCATACATGTCAAGCAGAGCACCTCACTGGCCCTCTTCAAGAGAAATCTTGACGAGTGGATTGGAAATAGAAAGTTCACCCCGGGATCACTCCAGTGGCTCTACTTGATAGAGGCACTGGAAACTAATGTCAGGTGGCACAATGCCAGGGCATGTCTACGGGCTACGTTTGTAAAAGCTCCAGGGACATTAGCCTAGTACACACCTATGAACACCTTAACCAGAAACACACATTTCATATTACATCAAGTAATATCACAAAAATAGAAACCATAATCTAAACTAAACTACTCTGAGGCACAATAGATTACAACCTTAGATTTGATCACCACATACTTCCTTCCATCAACAAAACTTAGCAAAACTTGACTCCCCCTTTAAGGCCAAACACTACCTGACAGAGTATGCAAGGATTACCTTAGTAGCAGCATACCTACTTCCTTCTCTATTATATGCTTCCCCTATGCTTACAAATATCAACACTAAGTATAAAACTAAACTAGCCTCCTGCTACTACAAAATAGCTAAATTTGCAACCAACCAGCCTTATAAAACATGCCATTGCCTTGCATTAAAACAATTAAAGTGGCTTGGACTCCCAAACCACTTGACATACTAACAACTAATCATTGCCCACAACCTATTGTACTCTACAGACAAATGGCCAGCATTACAAAATACTCTAGTGTATTATTCACCCACTAGAGACCTTCACTCTAGCAATAAACTCCTGCTATGCATCAGTAAGATATTCTGCACTGCTGGAGACTCTCTCCACTCTCACTGTGTGTCAAAACTCTGGAATGAAATCCCCACACAGTTAGAACAGATAGAAAACTGAAATAGTTTCAAAACTTTGCTTAAACAACACCTGTGCCAAAGATGGCTCTGCTCTTCCCGCTCACCTGGCTAGCTTTACTCAGATTGCTTTTCTCCAACTATTGCCACCATTTTGTTTCCTAATGGTTTTGTACATTGTGGCTCCTCCTCATACGGCACTTATTTCCCAGACTCTTACTCTCCTCCTTCTCTCATGTCCCACCATGAACTACAATTCCTCCTCTGTCCATTTATCTTCCAGCTCATTGCATAACTTCTCCTTTCATATCTTTTTTGTCATCAGTTTTTAAGCTACATTACTGCTTGTCACTCTGTAAATTATTACTAACCTCAAAACATCCTAGTTTCATATTTTCCCTGCAGCCATTTTCTATTCAATAATCAGGCAATCAAAGACAAATAAATAAATAAAATAAACAATTTAAGATATGGGATCATGTTTATGCCTAATGTGTTTAGTTGACCCAATAGGCCAACTGGGCTTAGGGTCTTTTTCAGGACATAGACCTGTTGTGGTGGTCATAGTAAGAATACTTGACCAGGATACTGCAAAATCTTCCTTTGTTATTTAATAAGCCCACTGGACACAAGTGGCACATTTCAGGGGTCATCCAGGAGCACTGCCTGGTTAAGTGACTTACTTAGAGTCGCAGTGGAGGCTGACAGAATCGAACCCTACAGTATGAGGAGCAGCTCATTAACAGCTTAATCTTAATATGCTGCACTAACTACCAGGCAATAAGACTGTTTTTTTTTTACTAACTACTGCAATGAGATTTTAGACACCATCTGTCTGAATTATGAGTATTTTGATCTTAATCTCATGCAAAAACATTATAAACATTTAAAACCCCTCACCTACCTGTAGACTTCTATAACAGGTTTGCTAATGGAAAAAGTTGCTCTTCATTTGTTGGGATAAACTGGTTTCCACATCATCCATCCGAATTATGATCAGGATTTTGATCATACTTTCATGTAAAAGACATACTAAATACAGAAAATGTCTCATCTATCTTCAGACTTCTTGAACTAGATTTAATTAGGTTAAAAAGTCCTTCCTCTTTTGTAGAGAAAGGGCTGTTTACCCTAATGAATGAATGCTGTCCAGCATAGCCTAAAATACAATGTGTAAAGGATAATGAAATATCACTCAGATACCTTCATATTTGTGCAAGAAAGTGGTCACGCACAGAACTCAGGTTCGATAGAAAAAGTGGAAACACTCTTCAGCAGCAAAATGACAGTCATTCTCTCTGCCTCATACACACAGACACACACACAGACAGACACACACACACACACACACACACACACACACACACACACACACACACACACACACACTTACTTGTACATGTGCACATACCACACACACACACACACACACACACACACACACACACACACACACACGCACACACACTTACTTGTACAGCTCTCTGACCAGGCAGGTGTACAGCTTAGAGATATATGCAGGGGAGACAGCTCTCTGACCAGGCAGGTGTATATCTTAGAGATATATGCAGAGGAGACAGCTCTCTGACCAGGTAGATGTACAGCTTAGAGATATATGCAGGGGAGACAGCTCTCTGACCAGGCAGGTGTACAGCTTAGAGATATATGCAGGGGGAACAGCTCTCTGACCAGGTAGGTGTACAGCTTAGAGATATATGCAGGGGGAACAGCTCTCTGACCAGGCAGGTGTACAGCTTAGAGATATATGCAGGGGAGACAGCTCTCTGACCAGGCAGGTGTACAGCTTAGAGATATATGCAGGGGAGACAGCTCTCTGACCAGGCAGGTGTACAGCTTAGAGATATATGCAGGGGGAACAGCTCTCTGACCAGGCAGGTGTACAGCTTAGAGATATATGCAGGGGAGACAGCTCTCTGACCAGGCAGGTGTACAGCTTAGAGATATTTGCGGAGGAGACAGCTCTCTGACCAGGTAGGTGTACAGCTTAGAGATATATGCAGAGGAGACAGCTCTCTGACCAGGCAGGTGTACAGCTTAGAGATATATGCAAGGGAGACAGCTCTCTGACCAGCTAGGTGTACAGCTTAGAGATATATGCAGGGGGGACAGCTCTCTGACCAGGTAGGTGTACAGCTTAGAGATATATGCATGGGGAACAGCTCTCTGACCAGGTAGGTTTACAGCTTAGAGATATATGCAGGGGAGACAGCTCCCTGACCAGGCAGGTGTACAGCTTAGAGATATATGCAGGGGAGACAGCTCTCAGACCAGGCAGGTGTACAGCTTAGAGATATATGCAGAGGAAACAGCTCTCTGACCAGGCAGGTGTACAGCTTAGAGATATATGCAGAGGAGACAGCTCTCTGACCAGGCAGATGTACAGCTTAAAGATATATGCAGGGGAGACAGCTCTCTGACCAGGCAGGTGTACAGCTTAGAGATATATGCAGGGGGAACAGCTCTCTGACCAGGCAGGTGTACAGCTTAGAGATATATGCAGGGGAGACAGCTCTCTGACCAGGCAGGTATACAGCTTAGAGATATATGCAGGGGAGACAGCTCTCTGACCAGGCAGGTGTACAGCTTAGAGATATATGCAGGGGGAACAGCTCTCTGACCAGGTAGGTGTACAGCTTAGAGATATATGCAGGGGAGACAGCTCTCTGACCAGGCAGGTGTACAGCTTAGAGATATATGCAGGGGAGACAGCTCTCTGACCAGGCAGGTGTGCAACTTAGAGATATATGCAGGGGAGACAGCTCTCTGACCAGGTAGGTGTACAGCTTAGAGATATATGCATGGAGAACAGCTCTCTGACCAGGTAGGTTTACAGCTTAGAGATATATGCAGGGGGAACAGCTCTCTGACCAGGCAGGTGTACAGCTTAGAGATATATGCAGGGGAGACAGCTCTCTGACCAGGCAGGTATACAGCTTAGAGATATATGCAGGGGAGACAGCTCTCTGACCAGGCAGGTGTACAGCTTAGAGATATATGCAGGGGGAACAGCTCTCTGACCAGGTAGGTGTACAGCTTAGAGATATATGCAGGGGAGACAGCTCTCTGACCAGGCAGGTGTACAGCTTAGAGATATATGCAGGGGAGACAGCTCTCTGACCAGGCAGGTGTGCAACTTAGAGATATATGCAGGGGAGACAGCTCTCTGACCAGGTAGGTTTACAGCTTAGAGATATATGCAGGGGAGACAGCTCCCTGACCAGGCAGGTGTACAGCTTAGAGATATATGCAGGGGAGACAGCTCTCAGACCAGGCAGGTGTACAGCTTAGAGATATATGCAGAGGAAACAGCTCTCTGACCAGGCAGGTGTACAGCTTAGAGATATATGCAGAGGAGACAGCTCTCTGACCAGGCAGATGTACAGCTTAGAGATATATGCAGGGGAGACAGCTCTCTGACCAGGCAGGTGTACAGCTTAGAGATATATGCAGAGGAGACAGCTCTCTGACCAGGCAGGTGTACAGCTTAGAGATATATGCAGAGGAGACAGGTCTCTGACCAGGCAGGTGTACAGCTTAGAGATATATGCAGGGGGAACAGCTCTCTGACCAGGTAGGTGTACAGCTTAGAGATATATGCAGGGGAGACAGCTCTCTGACCAGGCAGGTGTACAGCTTAGAGATATATGCAGGGGGAACAGCTCTCTGACCAGGCAGGTGTACAGCTTAGAGATATATGCAGGGGAGACAGCTCTCTGACCAGGTAGGTGTACAGCTTAGAGATATATGCAGGGAGACAGCTCTCTGACCAGGTAGGTTTACAGCTTAGAGATATATGCAGGGGAGACAGCTCTCTGACCAGGCAGGTGTACAGCTTAGAGATATATGCAGGGGAGACAGCTCTCTGACCAGGCAGGTGTACAGCTTAGAGATATATGCAGAGGAGACAGCTCTCTGACTAGGCAGGTGTACAGCTTAGAGATATATGCAGGGGAGACAGCTCTCTGACCAGGCAGGTGTACAGCTTAGAGATATATGCAGAGGAGACAGCTCTCTGACCAGGCAGGTGTACAGCTTAGAGATATATGCAGGGGAGACAGCTCTCTGACCAGGCAGGTGTACAGCTTAGAGATATATGCAGAGGAGACAGCTCTCTGAACAGGCAGGTGTACAGCTTAGAGATATATGCAGGGGAGACAGCTCTCTGACCAGGCAGGTGTACAGCTTAGAGATATATGCAGAGGAGACAGCTCTCTGACCAGGCAGGTGTACAGCTTTAATTTTTTTCTGGGATCGTCTGGCTTTATGGTATTTTGGATTTTATTATACTTTTGGTGGTGTTAGGTGTACAGCTTTCATCGACAATACACAATTCATTGTATACTTTTACTGCTTTATTACAGACAGGTTTTCTGCAGATAAAATTTCTTTAAATTGTTTACGTAGGGCATTACTTAACGTCACTACCCTGGTAGCAGATCTGCTCCTACTAAAGTGATTTCCATGATTCCGGCTCTGTCTTCACAGGAATGCAGCAGGGAATGCAATGATCTCAATATTGTTACAACAGGGATTCAGCACATTATTCCATGATTTCTACACAGCTGAGGCAGGACTGTAGCACTAAATATAACATTTCTTCTACACTCTCAATGCAAGTCTTGAACAGAGAATTTCACCATGTCCATAGTCAGTGCAACACTTTGACAGTGATTTGCAGATTTTCTACACAATCAGCACATGTATATAGCACATATCTATTTAGGCAGAGTCAAGTGCTGTAGGGCAGCTTAAAGGTTTTATAATATGACAAGAAAAGGACTAGGGATTTTGCTGCCTGAAACAAGTCACTCGAACATCCTTTAGCACCTTTCTAATGTACACTTGGTCATACATTATTACTTACTTAACGTTCATTGCACAAAAAAGAAGCATAAAAGTAACAGGAGTGATTCCAGACGTTTATCCTAAGAAGTCAAATTGGATCCTGAGAACTGCAGTCTGGAAACTGCATATTCTCAGAGAGATGACAATAGAAAGGCTAAAGGAAGAAAAGGATCTAGTGGTCACAATCGTGGTTACCTATTGTAATCTTGAGTACCATAACTGAGCCCTTTGGAAGAATAGAAATGAACACGTGATTGCAGGAGAACATGTGCTATATCCAAAATTGCACTATCTCGGAGTATGACCTCTACTATGAGGTATGGTTTTCTCAGTGTTAATACACAGACACCACACACACACACACACACACACACACACACACACACACACACACACACACACACACACAGCAGAAGTTATGAAACACAGCAGAGGATGAAGCACCCAACAAAAAATGCATTAAAGATGTAAAATCTAATGTTGAAATTTACCATTGTTTGTTAGATATTAGCTTGTTTTTTAAAACTATATGGACTCATATGATCAAGTCTCACATTTCTGATAGAGAGCCTGCAATCATGCTATGTGATGCAATATAAAAGTCCAGGGTAAAAGCTAACTATATAAAAGGGCAGCAATAAAGGGCAACATCGATGAAGGTAGGTGTAATTAGGTGAGGAATAGGATTCAGAGATGTTGAGATCATTTAAATGGAAGACAGTCTGACAGATGGAATGTACCACGGTAAGGTTATTAAAGTGGTAGAAGAATGGAGGGGATGAGGAACATGAAAATATGACATAGTGGGATATGTGTGCCCTCAAAGAAAGTGGGGTAAAGAGGCCATGATGTGAACACACAAGGGAGGAGACATGGCTAAAAACTGAAAGAAAGGCCAGTTCAAGATACGCTCAAGAAAATACCACTTCATGGAGGTAGGTGGTGATGTCGCTCTGGAAACAAAACTGGCCCAGGAAGCGATGTCTTGAAAGTCACCAGAACAGTTCAAAGGTGCCTAGGACATGAAAAAATATAGTCAGGGATAGAAAAGGAGCAGTTAATTATAAACTACGCAAGATACTCAGACAGATTTTATAGATCATAGGGATCCTTTTACAAACAATTTTGCATGTTTGCGTATAAAAGGCTAACAAATCACTTACTGTCAAACAGTTTATAATGTCAAAAAGTGTCAAATGAAACACAGTCCCCTCAGCATTTCTGATAGTAACCCAATTTTATTTTATTTATTTATTTATTGACATTTGAAAGTGCAACTGGGTAGGAGCCCATTTTCAGAGGAGGCCCAGGGAGAAAAGTGTCTTAATGCATAACCTAACTTTCAACTAGACCATTCTCCTGGTCCTGAAATCTAGAACCTTCTCTGTACTGGTAGTAATTTAGGTTCCATCTGCTTTAGCAGGCTGCATTCTAATGCAGCCTGAGAACTATATTTAAGGCAGATAGAAGCAAAACAAACAATGAAATAATCGATTAGAAACAAACAAAATAATCAATTAAATGGGAGAAACAAAGTACGATGCTGACAAAAAAAAAAACACTAGCAAAAGTGCATAAGCAATGTACACAGTAAACAAACTCAAAGTGTACAAAATTATCTTGGCCCATAAACAGTCACGGTTTGCGGAACTTCATGTTTTTATACCGTATTTTAAATAAGAAAGCAACAGAGAGAACAGGCTCCTTCAGATGCCAAAAGGTTAAAGCCTGATTACAAATGTAAGATAAGTGACTGATTTAGGAACAAATCAAATAGTATGAATTACTACAATCTTCTCAATGTCACTTCTGATCTTTTCAACAGTAAGATCTTTTTAAAACATAGTTTATAAAGAACAAAAAATATCGCTGTAGATAGTTTTAGTGCCCCTTTTCCACTGACGGATTGTGATTTGCATAACCTGCTAAATTGTCTTTGTGGTACATTTAAAGCCCTAAAATATGAAATAGCTTAAGTATATGGTATGATTCCTGTTTGTTACTTCATCTTAAGCTTCCTGACCATACTGACAACATATTCCTAAGGTGTATCTCTGCCTCCCACTTCCAGAGCTAACCTGTTCAGTCATCTGTGACATACATTTCCTTCTCCACAGACTTGCCACACTTTCATCAATTTTCTAGCACTCCCAATAAGCCATGCCATGCAGAGTCCAGTCCTACACAAAACAGCATTAGATTTCATTTGCAAAACCAGTGTGGAATGTTACTTGATTGACTGATACCTGTGATGGAAAACGGGTGACTATAGAATGAATCGATGCTTTATTAGTGTTTAGCTAAAATAAACTGTTATTATACATGGAAAAAAAATCTCTTGGGCAAAAAAAAAAAAAAAAAAAGTAACCTAGGTTTGACTAGTGAGCCCAGAAGACGAAGAGCCAACTGGGGGGATAGGAAAAGCAAAGGTGTTTTATTATCTCTCCTATTCTGAGAGGTGGAGGTGGGGGGGGGGGTCATATGCAGGGATAGAAAGCTTGGTGTGATATGAGTCCAATGTTTACAAATACTAGGGGCATGCGATGTATAAACCTTCTCAGATTTTTACTAATTTTAAGAAGTTTCTTTTTACTGTTATAGAAACAGTTCCTTTTGATTTGAGAGGGGGAGATTTTAAGAATAAAATCAAACAAAAGGAAACATTGTGGCAACTCAAACTTGGGGCTGACAAGGCACCTGGCCTAATGAAAATCATCACATGTTTTTTGAAAGACAGAAGGTTAAAGCTGTTTAAAAATGAATGAGTTTTTTTATCATGTGTCTATAACTTAATTGATGTGTTTTATTACTTGACTGGTATTTGTTTGCTATTGGATAGTTATTCTTTCAAATGTTTCTAAGTTTTATAGTTGATTTATTCTGAAGAAGTCTTTGGGTGACAATGGAAATAAAATTGTGTTCATGCTATTTTGTGGAAATTGTTTTTTTATTTTTCCCTCGAAGTGCTGAGTTTGGTGTTTTTTTTTATTTTGGTGTGATACACTTATTACTGTTCTTGGCCATAACGACATTATATCCCGGAATGTTGTGTGTTTGGCCAGGGAATGGATAAGGATTATAAAGAAAGAATCCTATAGCAATGGCTATGGCTATGGTGCTGCACTTTGAGCATTAATGATTTAATCTCCTCAGGTAATGGGAGATTTTCTAATTAGGTCCAGGGGAGACAGGAGTCACTCCTGGCATCTGAGGTCGAGGAAAGGCATCAGCAGCTTCCAAAGTCTTTGATTTTCTCATCTGGATCGTATCCTGTGGGATGGAAACCAAGAGCAGACACTTCTTACTAAATCTGGCCAGCACAGAAGATGGTTTAGCCCATTGGTAAAGTTCTGAGGATGTGGCTGGACCATATGTACCTAATTCAAAATTCCTGGTCTCTGGCAGGAATCACAAGAACCATGGGTCAGGAGTCAGGCTGTCTTCCTTCACCCAGGACTGATAATCTGAACACCTGTGGGGGTGCATACCTCTCAATCTGACAGCCCTCAAACTCAAAGTAGGGACCATAAAAATTATTACAATTAAAATGTTATCCATACAAAAATTCACACTCTCAAGGTGGGGAAATTGATATGTAAAATATCACTTAGGAAGCAACTGTAATACTGGACACACACACACACACACACACACACACACACACACACACACACACACACACACACACACACACACACACACACACACTCAATGTAACAATGCTATGTAGAAAGTGGGAATCACAAATACACACAATCACTTCTATACTGTATATATATATTTATCTAAACCAGGTTCCTGTTGCCTAAAAAAAAATCAGATACTTCTTTCTTGCTTGTATCTGTGTTCCACAACCCCTCTATCGCCATATAAGCAAAACTCCAGCACAATGCACATTTTGAAAATATTTACAGTAATGGGTACCTAAACTTAATAAATGGATTGGGTAAACATCCACCTTTTAAAACAGTCAATCTTTTTGCAATGGATGCCTTACATTAAAACAGCTTAGCGCTCAGCTCTGAAACAAATGAATTTTCTGTAAAATTGCACAGCCCTTGGCACATCAGGCACTAGAAGGCAACGACTATCATCCACAGCTTTCATGCACTTACCTCATGAACCTGCACCGTGAACAGTGATTGGATTATTTGCCTAATGACATGATCAAGAAAGCCTGTTTCTCACTGGTTTAGTGTCATTTTGGGGGATGAACCAATGAGAGTGGACAAAGCAGAGTACTCTGCAAAATGCAGAATGGTTGGGAGGTAAAGCTGTGTAGATGAACAGAGTCCTGGGGCAGGATAAGGAGGGTTGCATTGCCTAGAAATGTGAAGGGGAAAGTGTGCTCCTGACCATTTTTAGGAATCGGTAATCTGTAATAGCTTAGCAGAAAGCCTTGCTTTTCAACTGTAGTATGAATGTGAAAGCAATAACAAACACACAGCCACCCGGGCATGGGTCACAGTAGCACTGGTGCATGAAATGCATTAGAAGGACAGAGATGGTAAGAAATGGACTGGTGTGAGAGTGGAAAAGCTAAAAGGCTGTGGGAACAACCTAGGTTGAACCTATTATGGAAGTGGTTGAAAGACAATAGATGGATGTAGTACATAAGCCCCCAAAGGTTCTTGGATAGGTTATAAAGGCTGAAATGGTTAGTGCAGGAGTAGGCCAAGAAGGGAAAGGTAATCATCATGGGAGAATTCACTAAGCTTAGGTTGACTAGGATACATAAGCATTCAGCTAAACATAACATTTAGGGTATTCTGAATAATTGCTCAGGGAAGCTGTCAAAACTGACAATGTGTTGAGAAAGAGCTGAATGGACATTTACCTCATTTTCAATAGTTTTATCATACAGTACTGTTTAGTATTAGAAAAGGAAAGGGACCCAGCTTGACAGATGCAGAGGTATGAGGCATTTTGCAGGTCAGTTATTTGTTTATTTATTCATTGGCATTTGTTTGCTGGGAAAGTCCAACCGAGCAGTTGTCTTTTTCAGCTAAGCCCTTGGGAGAAAAGCTCCATTATACAGACATGGTGGACATCGTTTGTGTTGTTTTATCATTTACAGTCAGTCTCATTCATGAGCTACATTTCCATTATTCAGACATCACTGCATCAGTTACATCATTTACAAAAAGATGTGATTAAAATGACAGTTTAATGGGAAGTATATGAATAAGTAAAAACAAATACAGGGAGATATTTGCAGTGCAATTTAATCAGTATGTATAGACTGTCAGGTTTTATGTAGGGATATTTGTTACTATAAAGATTTGTTGAGAAACTAGGACATAGAAAGATAAGGTAACGAGAGCAGCCCAAAGAAAGGAAGGAGGAGAAGGAGACACATGGAAGATAACTGAGATGAAATGATAGAGGAGGCTGCAGTTGTGATAATAGTACATTAGGTCCTGTGCAGCAGAGAATTATGGCAGAAATATGTGTAGCTATATTAATACTAGTTTAACCAGGGGTGGTGCAGGTGCACAGCTCGTTGTCTTATCAGGTGTTGCTTCAGTTGTAGTTTAAAGTCTTTCAAGTTGAAGACTGTTCTTAAGTGGAGTGGTATTCCAGCCATTAGCAATGCATTGTGAATACAAGGAGCTTCCTGCATTGTTAGGTTCAGTTATGGAGAGTAATGAGTTTTTGTGGAGCATTTAGAGGTCTCTTCATAGTGTAAGGTTGAATGATGGAGTGAAGAGATGGGAATTTTTCAGGGCTGTGCAGTAGTTTGAAGGTTATAATTAATTGTGAGTACAATACAGAATTATTTAGTTCAAGCAAGTTTAGTTGTTATAGATAGAGGCAATGATGTGTATTGTTGGTTGGTTGGTTGTGAATTTGGGTAGTTATTGTAGTATTGTAGCATTGCTCTAGTTTGGCTGGTAGAGAAAAGCTGAGATTGATTAGGCTAGGAGAAGTATATAATGGGGTGGGGAGTAGAAAAGCAGTGGCTGTGTTTTATATAGCAGAGTCAGCAAGGTAGTGGTTTACTCTACAGAGGCAGCCTAGGTTTTGGTATGTCAAAAAGGTGAAACCTTCGGTAATCCGCCACAGCAAAAATTCCAAGAAAGTATAAATAAAATAAGATGATATTTATTCCAAGATAAAGAACGAGTAAAATAATAAAATGCAGACCTTCAAAGTCCAATAAGCGCTTTTGGCAATTTGCCTTCTTCAGATCGTAAAACTAGGACTGTTATTTTCACTTTTAAAAGACGTACATCCAATAAATTTCAGAATTTCAAAGGACAATTTGCATCTGACCAATCATGAGTGTTTTCAACTTTTGCATGATAAATTCAGTTGTGATTTCCACCGAATCAAAAGGACACAAACAGAGACCAGTCATCTCCTAATAAAAGGACACACTTTCTCTTTTCACCTATTGTGTCACTCCAAATTAATGCAAATGTGATCTTGTGTTGAAATAGGGCGGTCTTTCAATATATGGTGTGCAGCTGTTACTGGCCAATCACACATTTGTGAGATAGCATAAACGCTCATTCCACCAGTCACATACCTTCTGATTTTAATACTGATGGACCAATCAAGTCCTTTGCAGAGGGACAGGCCTCCTTAACCTGCCAATCAACTCACTTAGAACAAGTGAGGTACGTAACGAGGCATATTAGCCTTTTGATTTATTATACGTTTCTTCCTTCACATAAAGTGAATCTCACAACTCGTTTTTGAATGGGTGAAATACTTAGCAAGGTATGTCAGCCTTTTCATTAATAATACGTCCCTTGCTTCCACACAAAGTGAATCTCACATATAAACTGCAAAGAACATTTTGCATTCGACCAATCATAAATGCTCTCAGTTTTTGCATAACAAATTCAGTCGTGATTTCCACCAAATCGAAGGACACAAACAAGAACCAATCATCTCCTTGTAAAAGGACAAGCATTCTCTTTTTGCCTATCGTATCACTCCAAGTTTAATGCAAATGCAATCCTGTACTAAAGCAGGGCAGTCTTTCAATTCGTGGTATGCATCTGTTACTAACCAATCACGTTAGTTGGACGGGCGCAAATGCTCGTTCCACCAATCACATGTATTCGGATTGTAGAACTGATGGACAAATCGTGTCCTTAATAAAAGGACAGGCCTCCTTATCCTACCAATCAACTCACTTTGGGCAAGTAGAGTAAGAAGAGAGACATATCAGCATTTTGGTTCATAATTAATTTCCTGCTTCCACATAAAGTGAATCTCACATATGAACTGCAAAATCACAAAGACACATGGAGATCTTCCCCAAGAAATTTGCCCTTAAATAGTACCATCTCTATCAAATATAAGGACATTGTTTTTATGGACAAAAGTAAATTATGTTCATCTTTTCTTTTGAACTATTATTTGTGGCCAATGGTGTTCCTTCTGGCCTTAAGTATAGGTTTTAACGGACCCACAGTATTAAGTCCAGGAGAACGATTTGCTCTCATGTTTGTAATCCAGCTTATTTCTCATAATTCAGTATGATTGAAAACATCTCCTCCCCTAGTGGTTTGGACAACCACTTCAATAACTTTAAACAGAAACCGATGGGAAGGGTTACTAGCAACATGTGCAGCAAGTGCATTATTCAGCTCCTTTTGTCGTATGTCCCTCATATGTCGTAGAGTAGGATATTTCAACTGCTGGTCTGTCTTCCCAACGTAGAAAGTGCTGCAGTGGCAGCAAGTAGCTATATATATAATGTGAGCTGTAGTGCAATCTGCATAAACATTGAAAGTGTATTGTTTGCTCAAATGAGGAAGGAAGAATGCATTGAAGCTATCAATATAGGCACATGCTTTGCATCTTTGGCACTTAAAAGTGCCTTTCCTATCTGAGCATATTCTATTGTGTATAAAGCAGTCCTTATTACACAACAGTCTTTTTATATTTTTCTTGTTCTTGTACAGAAACTTCGGTTGATCACCTACCACATTCTTGATTATTTTTCATCCATCGTTAGAACGGACCAAAATTTCTTGATTACTTCACATACTTGCTTGTTATCAGAGCTATAAGTTAGCATACATTTCAGTTGCTGTGGTTGACTGATAGTATCCACATTGCCCTGTTGTAATAAGGTGGTCCTGTCAGAATAATATGGGCGCCCTTTGCTTTTTCTTATTTCCTGGTAACTTTGTTTAAGTGGAAGATTCTTATCCTTGTAGGCTCGTTCTTTCAAATGCATTTGTATTTTTCATTGTTCATCCATGAATTCTTTATCACCAGTGCATAGTCTAGAGACTCTCAGGATCTGATTTTCATATATGTTGTTAAAAATATGTCCTGGATGCATACTCTGACTAT
Organism: Protopterus annectens; assembly: GCF_019279795.1. Lineage (NCBI taxonomy): Eukaryota > Metazoa > Chordata > Ceratodontiformes > Protopteridae > Protopterus > Protopterus annectens. The sequence goes on along the minus strand of NC_056746.1, from coordinate 1,300,801,843 downwards.
GTAGATAATGGTTCCTCCAAGTGGCTTTTCTGTGGATTCCTGTGCTTATGCCTTCTCTAGGATGTAAATTACATCCAAAAAATCAATAATTTCACTAGAATATATGGCCTTGAACTCTAGGAAGTTGGTACTTCTGTTGATATATTCAATAAAGCTATTCAGCTCATCCATTTTGCCTCTCCATAAGATAAAAATATTGTCAATAAAACAACCATAGTACACTAGATGTTTTTTTCCATAGGCAATTTTCTGTAAAGATTTCATTATGCTCCCATTTGGCTAGTACCAAGTTGGAGTAACTATTATCACATGGGGTGCCCATTGCCACACCCCATGTTTGTAGATAGAAGGCATCCCCATAGACGAAAATTTTATTCTCTAGCACTAGTTCAAGTAGGGAGCATACAGGTTCTGCTGTAACATCATTCCTCACCAAAAAGGATCTAATGGCATGTAAACCATATTCATTAGGAATTACTGTAAATAGACTAGTAATATCCATAGTTACAAGTAGAAGGTCATCAAATGTAGTGAGGTGATTAGTTTGTGCAAAGAAATCCCTCAAGAAGCTGCCTGTGTCTTTCAGTACAGTCCATGCTAATGGCAGGGCTTTTTTCAGCTCACTTTCTACATAAACAGTAAGAGATTCCGTTATCCACTCTCTTCCAGAAACAATAGGTCATAGAGGTGGATCATAGAGGTCTTTATGGATTTTTTGGCAGGCCACGTATGCTAGGAAACATAGGGTTAGGAGTGTCATAAAACTCATATTGCTCCTGGGTAATACATCTTTCCATTAGTAAGTCATAAAGAAAGCTGCGTGTGTCCTCTCTATGCTTTGCCGAAGGTGGAGATCAAATTTTAGGTGGTAATCTATAATCACACCTAGTAGTTTGGTGTTGGATACCAGCTCTATAATGGCCGTGTTGAATGACAGTATATTAAAGGTAGTTTTTTGGAGAAAAGAGAGAGTTGGAGGTGAACAGTAGTAGTTTAGTTAGTGTATTGTACTATGGTGGTGTCTTTGGCTAATGTGTTTATGCGCAGTATATCCTTCATCATTCAGTAGCCTTTCCTAACTATTAATTATTAAATTTAGATTCTTATCAAACAATAGCTGCTTATTCACTGTTATCTCCAGATATTTACTTTTTTCTCTTCGTTAGTCATAGTTAATTATCTATGGCATGCAGGTCACCTATTTTTTCGATAATGTACAGCCTATTATTTCCTAGTATTAAACAGCATTCTGTTGGACGCAGCCCGATTGTGCAAACTATCAACATACTTTTGTAAGGCCGCACAGCACTAATATTGGTGACAACAGACCCTACCTTAGATTTGTCAGCAAACTTGCTAACCCAAATACTAGTACCAACTGGAAGTAATATACTAAATAGGATTTGGTCAAATAATAACCCCTAAGGTATAGCTGCTGTTTCAACAATATATCTAGTAATTATACTACTTTTCTGAAGTTGCATTTTTATACAGATAGAGAAAACTATAATTTTCCTTGATCTGAATATTAAAACAAGTATAATTTTTAATCTTTTCAAACTGCAATTCATAAAGAGAAAGTTTCAGTAATGCTTTTTTTTTAATTTACTAGCATGCATCTGTATTTTACAAAAAGAAACACTGATAAAGGTCAGATAATTAGACGTAGTTGACTTACAGATGACAGTAAACATTTTTAGAAGGAAGGAACAGTTTGGTTAGACAGTTTTCACACAAAGGATTTTCTTTTAGATTAATGAATGAAGGCAGAGAAGCCATTAATGGCACAATACTGCCTAAAAATACCTTCTTTCAGCAGATGATACTTCTGATGCTGGTTTATATGCTAATGAATTTGAAAACAGAAGTATGGCCTTTGCTTGGGCCAACAGCTTAGATTTTTCATCTGCACCAAGCACAATTTCCCTTAAGAGCACACTCCAATTCTGTGGCTGGATTTTCCTCTCCAGGCCCCAAATAAGACTCCATCTTTCTCTCTGCAGAAACCAGTGCTCTATGTCCCTGTTCCAAGTAGCTGACACACACACCCTTTGAGGTTTGATTTTCACAGACACACACACACACACACACACACACACACACACACACACACACACACACGCATGCACACACACAAACACACACACACACACACACACACACACACACACACACACACACACACACACACACACCCCTGGGAAAGGTTGGCACAGATTTACCCACTATACTACCTTCGCCCAGACTATAAGGTAGATTCATTGTCACCAGCCAGCTACTTTAAGGCTCTTATCAGGGTACCCAATTAATCTTGGTAAAAGTAATACTTATACAAATGGTAGTATTAGCCAAGCAGCAAAACTTTCAGGAGCATGAAGCCCACAATGCCACCAAATAAATGCAAGTACTCTCAAGGGTTAAAATATTTTCTAAAACACCAGCCACAATGAAAGGTTTAGATAAATTTAATAAGAAATAATAAAATAGAAAACATGAAAATACTGAATATCTATTCACAATAAATACCAGAGTTTCAATTCACAGGAAATATAAAAAAACAACACAGATGGAAAGACTCAGGCAGATACAGAAAAACAGTATTTAAGTAATCTCACTATATTCAGTTCACAGGAAATACCTACCACACCAGCCCTGAAACCCTAAAATGGCTTCATAGCTACCTGTCTGAAAGAAAACAAGCCACTTTATGGGACAATAAGCTCTTCCCCCAGCTCCCTTTAAGATTTAGAGTCACACAAGGCTCAATCCGTGGTCAACTTCTGTTCACTATCTTTACTAACGACCTTTATACTTTAGCTGACCCAGTCACTATTTTACAATATGCAGATAATGCCTCCCTAATCTGCTCCGCCCCCCTCCATCAATGAACTCCAAGAAAAAACCCAAGCAGCCCTCCATAATATAGAAGACTATCTAACTCACCATCAACATATACTTAACCCAAAAAAAGACCAAACTAATGGTCTTCTACCACAACCTAACATCTAATAATCTACCTCCTATATATATATATATATATATATATATATATATATATATATATATATATATATATATATATATATATATATATATATATATATATATATATATATATCCTCTTTCAATGGTACTATTATAGAGCCAGTTGATCATACAAAACTTCTCGGCGTTACAATTGACAGTGGACTCAGGTTTGACAGACACCTTGCTCTTACCATTAAAAAGGTGCATGCCAAACTGGGCTCACTGTATAGAGCAAAAACATTTTTCACTGACCAAGCCAGACTCACAACAGCTCGTACCCACCTACTATCTTCCCTTCTTTATGCTCTCAAATATTCACCAATCTTTGAAAAACTGACCTAAATAGCCTTGAATCTTGCTACAACAAGATTGCTACATTTGCTACAAATCAGCCTCATATATCTCATCATTGTACAACATTAATTCAGCTAAAATGGCTTGAGATCCCTCATCGTCTTAACCTGAATCAACTTCTAACTGCTCATACAGTCCTATACAAACCTGACAACTGCCCATCACTATCAGATCTAGTCCAGCCCTATAGAAACCTGACATCCCTTAGGTCAGCTGATAAAATATTGCTAAAAGTTAATAAAGCCCAAAACATTTATGGCACTCTCTTCCACAGCACATTCTTACCATCACTGACACACACACACACACACACACACACATTTAAACAGACTCTAAAAGAATATTTCTCTAAACATAGGCTTTGCTCCTGTTTTCACCCTGCCTTGATACTTAAACAACTAATCCTTCCCCTGCAATATCCTTATTAATATCTCCTGGCTACAGTATCCTTCTTACACTACCTCCTCTCTGTCTCCTAACTTTTGAATCCTTCTTACACCACACATTTTAGAAGGAGAAGGAAAATAAATTGTATGAAAATAGACTATTTTTTTGGAAATGCTTTGACAAATGCATAATATTGTGTAATATTTCCTTAATATACCTAACTGTGTTATTTCTAAGTATCAGCTTTGCAATTGTAGTACTGTCTGTTAAGCTCATTTGATGTTACCGGCGTATGTAAATTGTAAATAGTATTGTAATCTTCACTGGAGCTTTTCTACCCAGGTCTCTGCTGAAAAAGGGCTTCTGGCCCAGATGGACACTATCCAGTCAACAAATTAATTAAATAAATAAATAAATAAAATAAATATTCCTAACTGACTGAAGAATTACTGTTCCCTAGTTAAGTTACTTACAAAAGCAAGGCAAGATGAAGTGGATGTATGTCTTTGTTGTCAGTTCCAATAATAGAGTGCTGAGTATAACTATCACAACTCTAATATCTAAATAAAATTTCAGTACTGGCTGCAGAATGACATCACATCTGGTCACCTGATTCTGTGGTTCCCACACTTCTCCCTTGAGTAGAAGCAGAGCTAGGATCTAGCACAGATGTGTCACAATACACAGTTAGAGCTTTGTTAAGGCATTTGGCGACTGTAAAAAAATTACAATACTTTCATTTTTCCTGTAGAGACAAACCAGCTGTTCTCTGGCACCCCAGGGTAGCAATTAGTTCACCATTAAGGGCAAGAAGAGCAGAATCCCAGACAAGATATTTTATTTATTTATTTATTTAACATTTGTTTACCAGGAAAGTCCGACTTGGAATGAGCCAATTTTCAGCGGTGGCCTGGAGAGAAACACTCCAGCTGCATGTCTTTGTAACGTGGGAGGAAACCGGAGCACCCAAAAGAAACCCACATGAACACAGGGAGGACATGCAGACTCCACACAGAAGGCACCCCCAGCTGAGAATCAAACCAACAAACCTGTTGCTGTGAGGCAACAACACAAACTGCTGCACCACTGCACCATCCAACATTTTGTTTCTGACTGCATTCAGGCCTGTGGGATAAAATTTTTATGGCCTAAATCAAGCCATTTAATTTCTGGTTATTTTTGTTAAGGTAAGCTGAGCTGAGCTTAACCCCTTCTCTTACAGCATCCTCTGTTAACATATATACATTTCCTCAATTACAACAGTACAGTCTGATATAAATGTATATAAATGCATATTTCTTTTCTGTCCCGCAGGACCCACTGTTGAAACATTTTTAACACAAGTAACTTTACAAATACATTTTTAACACAAGCATCTGTACAAATCAGTTTGATATACAAATGACATAAAATTCTTTACAAAACTCCAGCTAGCTATGCTAGCATATGTTACACATATACTACCCTACTCTCTCTGGAATAACTAGCAATAGCTCACATCATCACAGAAGTTATTGCAACTGTTCTTCTAGAAAGGTTGTTTATGTTGTAGGTTGGACTTCATGTTATGCCTTCTACTCTGGTCATATATCTCTTAATGTTAGATGTTACAAACATATTGATGAGATTTCTAAAAAGAATGAAAAAATGTCATATTCAGATATTCATATAGTTGTGTCAGTTTTCTGAGAGTCGTTTTATATTTGTGTATATCTCTCTCTCTCTATTATATATATATATATATATATATATATATATATATATATATATATATTTTTTTATGGGTCCTAGACTAAAGACTGAATGCACAAAAAGCCATCATTAGATCCAGATTGATGAAAACATGGAAACTGGAACGGTATGGGCCACTATTGTGCAAGATCATGGTACAGTGGGAATTGGGTTTTTGTCCCATTTCCCACTGTAGTGTGATCTTAGAGATTGTATGTGTAATTTGCAGGAGGTGTGGGGTTGCAGGGGGCTTGTCCCCCTGCAAAAAGGTAGATCTTGTCATCCCAGGGATCCATATATATATATATATATATATATATATATATATATATATATATATATATATATATATTTATATTAGATTCTGTGACTAAAAATGTGGGAGGAGCTCTTGACCATGAATTAGTTTCCCAAAAATGCAGATGATAAGTTATTTTGAAAGCATTTGCATTTATTTATTTGAATGGTCATCCATAGGATCCAGAAAGGCTTAGCATGATGTAGAAGCCTTATCCTGAAAAGTTTTTGCTTCATATTTAACCTTTACAATTCTTAGACTGCTCTACCTCTGAGGTTTTCCCCTGGGGCTTCAGCATGGTGAACCATCTCACAGGTGCAGCTGAATGCTAATATGACACTCTGATTCATAGGTTTCATAGGTTTATAAGAGATCACTAGGCTAATGGCTTAAAAGCCCTTACAAGCTCCCCATCCATGTGAAGTAGAGTTCCTCCCTAACCCAATTCAAGTGCAACTTAGACAATTTGATTGGGAACATGAAATTCATCTGTGATTTGGCATCTATGTCTCTAATGGACACAGGCAATCTGTAAATGGTTCATCTCCCAGGCCCTAGCTTGTAAATGTTTCATCTTCCAAGGCTCTGCTTACTCTTCAAAGTCAAAGTCAAAGTCAAAGTAAACTTTATTGTCATTCAGAAATCACACAAGTGCAAAAACTGAACAAAATTCCATGTCTCCAGACCCATTGTGCAAACAACATATAGACTATTTTCACAGACTTTTACACATATAACACCTAGCTATTACATCACAGATATTCAGGTAGACAGACTAATACTGCACATAATTAGAAACACATTTTAACACTTTTCACAGTGAACACTTACTTGCATGAGACTTTAGTATTGCACAGGTACTTGGTTAAGACATTGCATTGATCCTTACACAGAAAGAGACATTTAAGTATTGCACTGTGAACGTTAGAGGATTGCACTATGGACCTTAAAGTATTGCACTATGGTTAATTTACAAATTCGTAACATGTATTGCACTGAAAGAAGAGATATTTTACTTCATTGCTACTGTCTAGATGGCCTATAAGTCAACAGTCATGGTGAATATTGCATGAAGTATTAGATGAGACTGGTAACCAGGTTAATGAACAATATGAGACAAGCTACTATAGTTTCTACTGACCCAGATGGCCATCATGGAGTGTAGTTGTTACTAGAGTTCAGCAGCCTGATGACATTAGGGAAGAAGCTGTTCCTGTTTCTCGTAGTTCTACAATGTATGCTTCAGAAGTGCTTTCCAGATGATAGATGCAGAAACAGTCTGTAAGCAGGTTGAGTGTAGTCTTTAATTATTCCTCTGGCCCTGCTGAGACATCTGGACAAGTACAAGTCGTGGATAGGTGGTAAGGTGGTCTTGATGATCCTCTCAGCTGTCTTCAACACTCTCTATAGGGATTTGTGCTCAGAGGTAGAGCAGCTTCCATACCATTCTATGAGGTTGTTCATAAGGATGCTTTCTATTGTACCTCTGTAGAAGATTTTGAGAATTGTTGATGGAAGATTCACTCTCTTCAGCATTCTCAAAAAGTGCAATCTCTGGTGTGCTTTCCTGACTATGGCATTTGTATTGGTGTTCCAAGACAAGTCCTCATCAATGTGCTCTCCCAGAACCTTCATGCTTCTCACTCTTTCCACTGTTTCCCCATTGATGGTGAGGGGAGAATGTTCCTTGTGATTTTTCCTGTCATCCACAATTATCTCTTTTGTCTTGTTTACATTTAGTGCTACATTGTTGCTTCCATACCAGGTAATGAGTTGTTCCACCTCATCTCTATACGCTGTTTCATGGTTGTTACTGATGAGGCCCACCACTGTTGTGTCATCAGCAAGCTTGATGCTGTGGTTTGCATTGTACCTGGCTGTAGAATCATGTGTTAACAGGGTGAACAGCAAGAGACTTAGTACACATCCTTGTGGGACTCCATTGTTAAGACTGATGCTATCAGAAGAGTTATTTCCTGCACACACTTTCTGAGGTCTGTCTGTGAGAAAGTCAAGAATCCAGTTATAAAGTGGAGTATTGATGCCTAGTTTCAGTAGCTTCATTACCAGATGAAGAGGGATGACCATGTTAAAAGCAGAGCTGAAGTCAATGAATAGTGCCCTCACGTAGGTGCTTTTATTCTTAAGGTGTTCCAGGGATAGATGGAGAGGGTCAAGAACAGCAGACAGCTCAGATGTTATGGTATCCTTGACCAGCCTTTCAAAGCACTTTAACACTGTGGAGGTGAGGGCTACAAGGTGATGGTCATTTAGGCAAGTTGGTGGAGACTTATTTGGTAATGGAATGATTGTCATGTCCTTGAAGCATTTCAGAACAATTTGCTGATTTAGAGAGTTATTGAAGATATCCATGAGAATATTTGTTAGTTGGACTGCACAGTTCCTGACTATTCATCTTAGGATGTTGTCAGGCCCAGCAGATTTTCTCGGGTTAATCTGCGCAGTGTCCTCTGAACATCATCTGGGTTGAGGGTGAGCATCTTCTCATTATGTCTGATGTGCATTTTCTTTGCTGTTGTTCTGTTTCCTTCCTCAAATCTACTGAAGTAAACATTCAGCTTATTTAGGAATTCCTTGTTGTCCTCACATTGCAAAGATAGGAGTTTGTAGTCAGTTATGGACTGGGTACCCTGCCATAGGTGCCTGGGGTCTTTTTGGTCAGAGAAGTATCTCTGGATCTTTCTGCCATAGACACATTTTGCTTCTCTCACTCCCTTCTTCAGATTCACTCTGGCTGTTCTGAGGGCTTCTCTGTCTCCAGACCTGAAGGCTGCTTTCCTTGCTTTCAGTAGCTTGTACACCTCTCTCGTCAACAAGGGTTTCTGGTTGGCTCATGTGATGATGGTTTTGGTGACTGTCACATCATCCACACATTTTGAGATGTAGCCCATCACCACCTTGGTGTACTCCTCCAGGTTGATACACTGGTTCTCAGTAGCCACCTCCTTGAATATGTTCCAGTCTATGCTCTCAAAACAGTCCTGGAGTGCTGAGACTGTACCCTCTGGCCATACTCTTACTTGTTTCACTGTTGGTCTCCCTCTAGTTACCAATGGTTTATATGCTGGTAGTAACACTATGGAGAGGTGGTCAGAGTTTCCCAGGTGTAGGTGAGGCACTACCTTAAATGCCAGCTTAACTTTGCTGTATACATTGTCCAGTGTGTTCTCCCTCTTTGTTGCAAAGTCCACATATTGGAAATAGTGGGGCAGAATCATTTTCAAGTTGGCCTGATTAAAGTCACCTGTTACTATATGAACACAGTCTGGATTCTGGCTTTGCAGTTCATTTATAGCCTGGTATAATGTGGACATTGCCTCATTTATCAGAACTTATCAGAGATTTGGGATGCATGACTAGGCTTAAAAAGGCCCTTGTATTGGTTAGCCTAGTAAACACCGATGAACCTATGAACAAGCCTAGCCAATATAATGGCATTGATTTGTGCCTATGCATTGATTATCTTACAGAATGCCTCTGTTCATAAGGGAAACAGGCACTACCCCAGGTGTGAATTAGCGATTCCCCATCCATTGATCCAAATTGTGTTCGAAGAGGGCTAGGGAAGGGCTCTGCTAAATGTGAATAAGAGGCCTGTTCCAAAGAAGAGGCAATCTCTGAGACACATATGTATCTCTCCAGCATGTTTTGAGTCACTAAGTTTAGATCCTTAATTTGGATGGCTCACATGCTGTTTGAGGGAATGGTTCATGCTAATTAGCCATATGTTCACCCCTGGAAATGTTTACAGGTCTTAAACTACTCGGCAGAGCATTTTAGGAAATCACTCAACCAAGCAGAATTTTACTCTAGGAGGAATAAGTGAACATTATCAAAAAATGTCAGTCACCCATTCATACATAAGTACAACAAAGCAGTGGGGGCTGGGAATATCAGATTGTGTGTGTGCATGTCTGTAGGGAAATAAATGAGGCTGAATGAATGTGTGTGTCTGTGTGTGTGTGTGTGTGTGTGTGTGTGTGTGTGTGTGTGTGTGTGTGTGTGTGTGTGTGTGTGTGTGTGTGTGTGTGTGTGTGTGTGTGTGTGTGTGTGTGTGTGTGTGTGTGTGTGTGTGTGCGCCTGCCTGCATACATAAGCTGTGTGTGTGTGTGTGTGTGTGTGTGTGTGTGTGTGTGTGTGTGTGTGTATCTGCCTGACTGTTCTCAGAATGGAAGAGAGGGGATGCCAAGTCTATTTATCTATGAGTGTGTTTATGTGTTTGTGTGTGTGTGTGTGTGTGTGTGTGTGTGTGTGTGTGTGTGTGTGTGTGTGTGTGTGCATGTGCGTGTGTGTTTGTGTATATGTATGTATGTCTGTGACTGCATGGGTGGTCACATTAAGGGGGTTAGGTAGGGGATCATGAGTCTGGATTTGTGTGTGTGTGTGTGTGTGTGTGTGTGTGTGTGTGTGTGTGTGTGTGTGTGTGTGTGTGTGTGTGTGTGTGTGTGTGTGTGTGTGTATGTGTGTCTGTGACTGCCTGGGTAGTCACATTAAAGGGGTAAGGAAGGGGATCATGAGTCTGGATGTGGGTGCGCGCTTGTGCGTGCATGTGTGCGTGCATGTGTGTGTGTGTGTGTGTGTGTGTGTGTGTGTGTGTGTGTGTGTGTGTGTGTGTGTGTGTGTGTGTGAATATCTTTCTGGGTGGTCTCAGTAAAGAAGGTAGGGGATGCCAATTCTGTGTGTATGTGTGTCTGGAGGCATATGCATGTGGGTATTTCTATGACTGTCAGTAAAGTGTGGATGTCGGTGTGTGTTTGGGAATTGGGAAAGTCTGGGACTCTGTGTGTGTGTGTGTGTGTGTGTGTGTGTGTGTGTGTGTGTGTGTGTGTGTGTGTGTGTGTGTGTGTGTGCGGGCATGTGCGGGCGTGTGTGTGTTTCTCTGCATGCATGGGTGCCTATATCTGTGTGTGTATGTATATGTGTGTAGGGAGGGCTGCTTTTGTTAACCCAATGCATGGTCTTCTAAGGAGAGCATTAGTATTGTCAAGTCTGACAGTACAATGTTCAATTTAGAGACATGGTAAAGAGCAGCTAATGAGGTCTTTTTTTCATTGCAGCTATACCATGTTTCTAAATCAGAATTCATTGCTTTAATTGACCAACCCATGATACAATTCACAAGGGTGAAGAGAAATTCCTTGAATCTCAGGGCATATCAGTTTTAAAACTGATTTCTAAAGACATCCTCATAAACATTAATAGTGAATGTATTTTTAATGTATTTCATATGTCAATATTAACTTTAACTCGTGTTTTACTTCTTGCATTTTTAATACTTTGTTGCGCTGGCATTATTAGATTGGTTTTAAAACTTTTTTATAATTGGTTTCTTTTACATTGAACATTTGCCTTCATGTTATTTAAACACTGAAATAGTTGAGATGTACAGTCTGAAGAAAACTCTTTCAAGTTGAGAAAAAGCACTCACTGTTCTATTTGTGTATTTTTAATAAAGAATTCTGGTTTTCTTTATTTTGTGCAGTACATTCTGTGCATATTAAAATCTAAAGAAACTAAAGTAGTATGGGTTAAATCCAATCTGGGATACTTCATGTACTTTTGGAAGCTGTACTTTAAAAAGGATATAAACTCACCTGAAATAGTGCAGAAGAATGAACTCAAAATGGTACACGCTATAACCTAGAATCTGAGGAAAGATTGTAGGGCCTGGAAGTGTTAATCATCTGCTGGCATCTTTGTTTTTAACTGTTTTGTAATTAAGACAGATAATATAAAATGGAATTTTAATGTCTGTTTTATTTCTAACCATGAAGGCAGTATCAAAAGCAGGTGTTACTTTTAGGCAGGTTTAAGTAAGTTACATTTTCATTTTATTTATATTTTCAGGTGTGTGTGTGTGTGTGTGTGTGTGTCTGTGTGTGTGTGTCTGTGTGCATGCGTGTGTGTAGTAGTTTTATGTTTATTAGAATTTGTATGAAAATGTGAAAGAAAATTATAAGGTTTAATCCTGGAGGAGAAATAAAACAGTGGCTATGTTTTGTGTTGCATCTCTCAGTAGAGGTAAGAGCATAATTTTGGGAAGTTTTAGCCTGTATCCCTTCATGATGTTATATTCTTTGCCTAAGAGGTGTTTCTGTCAGTACCACATATGGCTCCATTGAAGGTCTACAGAAGTTTGAGGCTTTAAAACCTTACTATGGGACCAACATATATTGCATATATGATGTTTTCATATACCCCTTCATTTTTCTATAATTTCTTGAAAATATTATAAACAATTATTCTGCCAGTCATTCAAGACTTTCTCACTGTCCTCTTTTTGTCTTTGGCTGGAAAGGAAAATTATGACTAATTCCCATACCTGGTTAACAAATGAATAACATAATAAAAAAACAAATCTTACATAATTTTACTTGCTTTGTTATGTCACACACAGATTGCTTTGTCCTAAAATTAGCATTGCCCAGAATGAGTAGGTAAATTAATTGCAGTACTTTGCAGTTCACTGAGGCAAAACTTTGCGAAATGGAAAGAATCACATTTGCCTTTGACTTAGTACCCAATTTAAAGTGACCTGTTTCTCTTTCAGGTTGTACTTTAATAAGCCAGAGTCCTTCACAAACCCAGTCTTGTTTGATTTTACCAACCTGAATTTGATAGTAGCATAAACATTATTATTTTGTCGTTTAATTGTTTTAGCTTTCAATGATTTACACACGTTAGCAAAATGATTAATTTTGCTAGAATTCATCCAAAATTTCCTGTAAGCAAAATACTGCATTACTTTTTTAGTTATCCCACACTTTGATGATGATGATAATCATCTGTCTGGCTCACATTGTCTACTTATTTAATACTGTGTTTACTTGAAACAGTTGCCATTTGTGATTTTAGTTTTTTTAATCTCTGCTGCTTACACTTGAAGTCAAACATCTGTTATTTAGTAGCATTCCTCTTAAAAATATTTATATTCAATCCAGAAATAATTCTTTTCCTTTAAAATTTCTTTACTTAATTCACAAAGAACGTTGTTCCTTATAAGCAGTTCTTAGTCCCTAAATTGACAAGAACATGCTCATCCTTTAATTTAATTCCATGCTCTATTACAATTTAATCAAGGAAAATGAAAATGCTAAGTACCGGCTCCTGGGTGTTTTGTCCTGTGTTATAAGATTTTGTTTATTTTATACAGTCTTTATGAAGTTTTTGACTATAATCAAGGAAAATGTTTACATTTCATACATTACAATTTTCAGTAAGCCTAAACATTTGTGTTAATGGCTTAAATTGCTTATTGGTCAGCATTTTATAAACAAATATTACAATTAATTTCTAAAACTTTTCCCCTCTAAGAAATGAAGAAAAATACTGAGTTGCCTACTGTATTCCTTTTTATTGACTTCTGCAGTGATATAAACAACTTGCAAGCCTTTCTGAAACTTTTCTCATTATTCATCTTGTTGCATTTCTTTACAGGTTCTATTAGTGGTCTTAAGATTTTTAAGACTATAGAATTTTAATCATCATCATGATCTTTGTGAAACATTCATATCTTTTTTCACATGGTGTTTTGTTTTTATTTATTTATTTTTATCTTTTGTTTCATGGTTATTTGTCGCTGTTTTTTAGTTCAAAAAACTAGATGTGAAACACTGGTGGTTACATTCATACATCTCAACCCCTTAGAGCAAGAAATCTGGACAAAGCCATAACTAATGGGACAAAGGCCCAAAAGTATTACTCTTACAAACTTAGAAAGTTGACAGAATAACATGTTTTGCATTAGCATGAATTTTTCTGAAGGAAATGAAATTTGAAACTTAAATGTCTGTCATTATTTTCTGACTTCAATCCTCAATGATTTGCTATTGATTTGCCAGAAAAACACATTTTATGAGAACCAAAACAAAAATATGAGGAAAAAATCTGTGCATTCTGCAAAAATCTGTACAGTTGAGAGGTATGATTAAAATTTCCCTATCAGAAAAATAAGACCTATTGCACTATACTTGGATTGCTTAACCAATCATACTGAATGCAAATCATCTGAACCCCTTTGTGTGTCACATTTCCAAACTTAGACATCATGCCTCAAAATTCAAAAAAATACATAATTTGCTTTACTTTATTATTTATTTTACATAGAAATAGTTGCTTTTATACTCCTATATTTCTTTGAAATAATTTAGTCATTTATAACACCATGTTATGCATCTTGATCAAGCTGAAAGCATATGTTTGGCAGCAGAGGCCTCCGTCATTTCTGGATGCTGTTGCTGGTTAAAGAGCTTTATGTTTATTAATATGCCTATAAAACTAGACATGTTATGAAACAAATAACAAACATAAACTGTCAACACAAATGTAGGATTGAAGAAGAACGAAGAATGCCACAAGATCAAGAACAGCGTACTCAAACAATATTTAATGTATAATTCAACAAACATAATGTTGCAGCAGACTGCTGCATCTGCAGTGAAAAGTAAATAAAAGCAATGAAACCAACAAGTACAATATGAAGCGCTTTTCGTCTGTAATGTTTAACAGACTTCTTCAGATAGTGACACACCATAGGTTTAGGTTATTTAAATGTAATACAACAGTCACATGTATATGTATGTAATATTGGTAATTTGTATGACAACAACATTATTTTATAACTACTCAGAACTTGCTTATAAGTTATATTAATAATTGTACCATAAGTTTGAAACTGGCAATGGTACCCACAGCATATACATTAGTGCCACTAGTAAAGTAGCACGATTTCTTGCTCTGTTTTAGGTTTCCCATGTTTGTATATCACAGTACTTTCGTTTAGATTAACAACATGCTCTTAGTGTTTTTAACGGTTACAATATTGAGTACAAAGTACTAATATTTTATGTATTTTATTATTATTTTTATGACTTGTTACTTTTTATAATGTGGCTGACATGGTGTTTTGAATAACACACACACACATCGCTTTTTACTAAATAGATTAAAATTGTTACATCATTCAAGGGTTAATGATAGGAGTATACCTATCATGTGACTGTTGTATTACATTTAAATAACCTAAACCTACGGTGTGTCACTATCTAAAGAAGTCTGTTAAACATTACAGACGAAAAGCGCTTCATATTGTACTTGTTGGTTTCGTTGCTTTTATTTACTTTTCACTGCGGATGCAGCAGTCCGCTGTAACATTACGTTTGTTGAATTATACATTAAATATTGTTTGAGTACACTGTCATTACTCTTGTGGTGTTCTTCATTCTTCTTCAGCAGTATTTTTTCATTTTGGTGATACAAATGTAGGATTGCTAGAACAACAAAGCCTCACTAATAGATCATAGCTTGTATGATCATAAGGTAAGTAGGAATCAAGAACAAGAAGAAATACAAGAATTAAAAGAAAAGGTAAACATCAAAGTGTCAAGTTTAAATGTAAAAGTTATGAAGAAATTAGATATAATCACAGAATACTGTGTGAAAGAGATGCATTGTAAAGACACCTCCATACCTCTCAACTATCCAGATTTTTGTCTGATGTTTTTGGTGTGTTCCTTGGACTTTGTAATCAAATTTGTGGTTTTCTGGCAAATCACTGAGGATTGAAGCCACTAAATAATGACACATATTTGAGTTTCAAACTTCACATCCTTCATAAAATGCATAACAACACAAAAATCCTGTTATCCTAGCAACTTTCTAGGTTTATAAGAGCAATATTTAAATTCTGTACCTATTTTTGGGCCTTTGTCCCTCCATTATTTTAGGCTTTGTCCATGTTTCTTGTACTAATAGGTTGAGAGCTATGGACACCTCCTAAAATAAAACAGGAAAGACATTGTCAAAATTGCTGTGGTAGTAAATCCTGCAAGAAAAGAGAACAGAAGAAAAAAGTCCTAAGTCTAGAGAGTCAGCTTTAAACAGAGTCACCTAACCAATGTAACTGTGAAGGCCTGCAGGGCACCAAAGGCTCTTTTATATAGGCATGATTATTAGCATCTAAAACAACCAGTGTATAAATGGAGACTAAGCATCATATAACTGAATGTACAGGTCCCTTTAACAAACTTTGCAGCTGAATACTACATTTGCAGCAACCTGTCAAATTCAGGATTTGTATGCCAGATAAAGGGTATTATAGCATCCCAGACACTAGGATACTGCTGTCAAATCCATGTCTATCTGTCTTAAAGGATTACAATTGAGTGAGTCTTTCACATCTTAAACCATGATCTGGCACTCATGTATGAAATATCATTACACTTTTGACCTAAAACATTATCAAAATACTTTATGGGGGACAGTCTCACAGAAAAGTAAGGAAAGCAGTAGGAGACATGGTCTCACCTGGATAACTGAGGTAAAAGTTCAAAGCAGAAATTCTGAGGTGTTGCTTTACTGGAAGGGTGGTAGAAACTTTGGTAGTCTACCTCAAGCTGGTGGAGTGTTACATGGTAGATCAGTTCAAGAAAGGGCTGATGCAGAGTAGCAGAGTAAGGGGTCATCAAATAATAAGGAAGGGACAGAATAAGAATGAAGAAAGCTGCTGCTGAGGGGCAAGGGCCAAAGCAGGGGGACTGGATATGCCATTTGGCATAAATGCTTAGGGTCTTTACCTCAGAGATAGAAGACATAGCATTTAATTCTGTCTGCTGTTTATTAGTCAGGCTTGTAATAGTCGACAGACTGATAGCCTAGTACTTACCTATGAACCTATTTTGTCCCCTGCAGTGACTGTTTCATATATTCACTGCTACTAATCTGTAGAAAAGTAGCTGCTTCCGGTTGGATTTGAGAAGCATGTTACTCCTCTTCAGACTGCTGAGTACTTAGCAAATGCGAAAATATCTCAGAATGATGCTTTGCCAGTGTTTGCTTGCTTCTCTGTGCTATCCTGCATATAGATCTTGTATAGAAAGCTACATTCGTTAGCAGAACACAGCTCATTTCTTACATCTGATTTTCCCTCTATTTTGTTAATAAGCTGTCAAGCAGACTACCTTGCAGCTCAAATCCGTGTGGCATGCTGCAAAGTGAGACTAAACAGGTGGCTGTGCAAACTAGCTAAGATGGTCTCTTGTGTCTTGTTGCAGTTCCCAATGTGCTCTATGATCAAGCATGGTCTGTGGCAGGGACTATAAGTGGCCCCTGGAGAAATAACAGGCCTCAAAACATCCAGCAAGAAATTCTAAGATCTGTAGTACACATTCAAGGCACTGAATCTGCTACTTATCTCAGACATTCTGTTATGAAGTCAGGGGATTTGGAGAGTATGCTCCAAAGTGTATCAACTTGGAAACAGTTAAATTAGCCTCACTCACTCAACTATGCAATGATAAATAGAAAACAAATATGTATTTAAACATAGTATGCAAACAGGGAACCATTCTATATAGACTTTGTTAGGTTTTAGGGCATACAGTCAACTGCAGTATAATTCACCTAAAACTGTGTTCTGGCTACATGAGCATTTAAAACTATTTTCCTTCAGTAATCTCTGTGCATGCTTTTTCTGTCACTGCTGATTGTGTGTTATATCTGCAGAAATCAGATAGCCTAGATTCTTCTTCATTACCTCTCAAACTGAGTGTTCTGAGGTCTTCATTTCTTCATTTTTTTCTTCTTACAATGCCGCGTGCCTCCCGTGCCATGCATGCAGCTTACATTTAAAACTGAATGGCTGTACTGGTTGGGACATATTGTGTATCTGTGTAATGTAGGTTGATGCTTAAAGTGCTGGTTGAAGTGCTGTGCCTTTCATGTTCCTCTTCCTAGAACCATTCCACAAAACAAATGTTTTCCCACAGGTGCTTCAGAAACAAAATCTTTTTCCCAAACCTAAATTAGAGAGGATGAAAAAAACATACAGATGTCAATTGTCATACGGTAAAACCTTGTCTGGAAATATGTTGAGTGTAAATGAAGGAATGAGGGATGCTTGCTGTTGTGGGTACAGTAATCATAGTGCTGAGGACTGCATAACAGTGTTGTTCACAGGGATCAGTCTGCAGACTATTACAAGCCTAGCCAGTAACCAGAGATTAGAATCAAACCCTTTTCTTATATCTGTCAGGTAAAGACCTTAACCATTATATTAACCCAGCTCCAGACAGCATCAAACTCAACCTAGCATTTAAACATCTCAGTGGATATAATTATTTATTCTTTGTTGATTGGGTTAGTCCCACAAGGCTAGTAGCCTATTTTCTGGGGAGATCTGAGGTGATATTTATGCTACTAGGGGAAATTTGATCAGGGCAGAGGGAAATTTCCCCAACACTTTTTTGATAAGTGCTGTGGGATCTTTTACATCCACCTGAGCCACCACCAACTCAGGCAGATGGGGCCTCGGTTTCACATCTCATCCAAATGACAGCAGACTCAGGAGTGCAGTACCCCCTTATGCTGCACTGCAGTGTCAACAACTGATCTACCTTGTGTGGGAATAGAACCCACAGCCTTCTATACCAAAGGCAAGTGTGCAACCTGTTGCACCACTGACACTTCAGTCGGGATGTACTACTGACTGCAAAATGGATGACCATGAATATATGGCTACGGCTGCATTATAGTACTTTTTGTTCCAGTTTTCCTGAGACCACCACACTTACCATCCTGGCCATTTCACTCACCCATTAAATCTTCCTGAGTGAGGGTCTCATGGCCCATTCATTCCCTATTGGCAAGAATTGTGCACACCAGGAGTGATGCCATCACTCCAAAGAAGATTTACTTACTTACTTACTTACTTGAATTGGTTTACCTGGTTGGTGGGCTGGTTCTTAGACCCTTTTCAGCCACAATCTGGATGCCTAAGCACAAATACAAAGTATTAACAAAGAGATGATAGCATAAGCATTTCTTTGCAGCAGTGTCCCGGTTATGTGCTTAATAGCATGCAAGAGGTTGGCATGCTCTAAGCATTTACAACACATGCTATGACTCCATGTGATATAATTAAACCGGCCCTGTTCTCATTGTATACAAGTACCTGCAATTCCCTGTTTCCACTAAGGAGTCTCTTCTAGTACATCCCCCATAGAAGGCAGGCAGGCTTAAGGCTAGCCATTCCTGTCTTCCCCACTAGCACCTTCAGGCACTGAAGGCACTAGCTGAACTTGGTCACTTGAGTCACAGCCAGTGCTTTATCCCTCTATGCCACAAGAGATGGCTGTTTGTATATTATTAATGCAACAGCTTTGAGTGGAGTCACTAGGAACAGGAAGTGATGACACTGTAACTGACAAATGCAAGTTTTTTTAAGCTTTCCATCCTGCTTCATTCTTTCATGAGTAACAAGTAGCATAAAACCAGACTGACAAACCACCTACCTTATCTTATTGTTAATACAAGGAATGAATATGATAAATACAGGACCTTTGAGGAAGAATAAAACAAAGAAATCAGCTACTAAGACCACGTAGAGACGGCATTCACTACTGTTAGTTCTAAGAGCACGTACAGAGGGCATTCACTATTGTTAGTGCTAAGAGCACGTACACAGGGCATTCACTATTGTTAGTGCTAAGATCACGTACATAGGGCATTCACTATTATTAGTGCTAAGAGCACATACAGAGGGCATTCACTATTGTTAGTGCTAAGATCACGTACAGAGGGCATTCACTATTATTAGTGCTAAGAGCACATACAGAGGGCATTCACTATTGTTAGTGCTAAGAGCACGTACAGAGGGCATTCACTATTGTTAGTGCTAAGAGCACGTACAGAGGGCATTCACTATTGTTAGTGCTCTGGGTGGTACGGACACTGTCCTTCATTCCTACATGCAGGTCAGGGTTACAGCTGGTAATACATTGCTACCTTACTAGTTAGAATTTTCACTTAACAAATTTTCTGCTTCAGGCAGCTCAGTGCTGGGACTGGTATTAGATAAAACTAGTTATTTGCAAGTTGTAATTGCCATGTTCTGAAAGAACTGTCTGTCGGATGCTAAACATTATCTGGAATTATTCCATCTCACTGTAGCTCATTAGTCCTTGACTAAAATCACCTTAAGGAATATTTTTACTTTATTTATGATGTGTGTGTACTGTGGTAGAGTACTGATCTGAAAGGACTGATTTCAGACACTGCCAAGTTGAAAAGCACAAAATTATAGTTGCACTGCACAGTTATAAGCATATAGCTTTACCAATGAAGATAATATAAATAATACACAACAGACAATATAGCTTAAATATGAAAGCATATAATTAGGTAACGTGTCTAACAGTTGTATTAGCTATGTTAACAATAATAAAGTTAAGTGAGACTATAGTACAAAAACAATATGTAATATTTATGTGATATAAAAGTCAGATAAAGTCAGATTACTCTTAGGCATGCTACCCTACTGAAAGTATAGGATCTGTAGATGAGACTCCTGCAAGCAAGAAAAATAAAGTGCAAACTGGAAATGAATTACAGTGAACCTTGAAATTTCATGTAATGTTGTTAAAGATTTTTTTGAAAGGGAGCTAAACCCCCTGCACCCTGGACACATAGGTCTGTTCTCCCACATCACCCAATATCCATGCTACTTGTATATACTAATTTTGCGACTGCTCCGCCTTAGAGTAAGGGTAATATTTCATGGGCTACAATCCGGGACTTTGCACACATTCTGATATTCACACTTTAACTCTTGCTATTCTGTGGATCAGAATTATTGTCCATGTAATTTCCACATGAGCCCTTATGGGCATATTAAGTGTTTATACTTGTATGTCATTGAATGACTGGTTTGGGAACGGGTGGCAGGAAGGATAAAAGTATGGAGAGAAGTTGTAGGGAATCTGTTTAGGTAATCAGAACACAGCAGAAGCAGCAGCATTTGGATATGATAGAAAGGTGTTGTGAACAGTTAAAGATGTCTGCACACAAACCAAAGTCCCATATGTCTGCAAACAAACTAAAGTCCCGTGCCAGTCTGCTGAAGATAATGGCATTTTGGTATGATAGAAAGGTGTTGTGAACATTTAAAGATGTCTGCACATAAACCAAAGTCTCGTACCAGTCTGCTGAAGATCATGGCATTTGGATAGGATAGAAAGGTATTGTGCACATTTAAAGATGTCTGCACAGAAACCAAAGTCTCGTACCAGTCTGCTGAAGATCATGGCATTTGGATAGGATAGAAAGGTATTGTGCACATTTAAAGATGTCTGCACAGAAACCAAAGTCTCGTGCCAGTCTGCTGAAGATTAATGCAGGGAAGGTAAAAAAAAATCACAGAATGCGTTCTGTTGGAAATGGCACGAGACATAAATTAGTGATGTCAAATAAGGTATATTTTGTACATGTGATGAGAACCTCTGGTTTTGCTGTCTGCACAGATCTGTATAATCATGCCAGTATATATCATTGTTATATGCGTTTTAAAATAAGGCAATGTTCCAGGCATAGTGGTTTGGAAAATACATGCCCAGAGACACCTGATAAAGAGGTACACCTTAAAGGAAAAACAAAGCAGAGACCATAATGGCAGAATGTATGCTGACTTCTCTCTCAGCATTGTCCCTTCCCAGACTTGGCATGCCATTTCAGCCTCTAAATTTCAGATGACTTTCCTTATGCCTTTAGCCCAGAGGGTTCCTTTTTAAAAGGCAACTTAATCTTTGTTTTGGAAACTATTTAACTGGAAGTGCATTCACAGAGCACTTTCACTCCATATAGAATTAATTTGATATACAAAAATAATGGAATTCTTTGCAGGAAGTGCAATAGGGAGATACCAGTGGACTGAATACATATGGCTTTGAACTCTAATAAATAAAAGGATTTAGCGGGAAAATAGGAAATACTATCTATGTTACAAGTTACAAATTACCTCAAACAACAATGCAGAAACAAATCACAAAGGAGTACTGTCTGAAGCAGAGGAACTCAAACACTGAGTGTCTTATTCTACAGGGAGGAAAAATAGGACTGGAATAGAGGTTTGCACATGTTAAGTCCATGGGTGAGATTGTTAGACCATCATGCGTCACATCACAAAGAGTGAAGTGATTAGTTAAGTGGGTGGTAGTTTTTCAGCTTTGCTCCAAGGCAGGAAACCGAGTTTAGAAATCAAATACTGTCACTTTAATGAATTTTGGGAAGCTATACAAAAAATGCTGAAACTTTTTGCTAAGACTTTTTTTATTTTGTTAGAGGAATTCCATTGTATCAAATCTTTGCAGCAGTGTAAAAATAGTTACATGGACATTCCATTGTCACATAAAATTTAGAGTTAAACGATACAAAAAACAAAAATATGTTTTGACTGGTACATTCCCATCGAAATTCCAAACATTGCTTTACCTTTCACAAATGTTACTTAACATATCTTTTATCACGTGTTCCACCACTAATACTGGCAACATGAATTCTACCCCATAAAACACCCACTTGGAATGTTGAAAAAATCGTCATAACCTTTTTCTCACTATTGATCTTCACTGCTTCTTTACTTCATTATGACCAAATAATTACAATTATTTTCAGTATTTTGTAAATAGTAAGCATTGAACATTACACATCACTTTTTCACAACTGTTTAAAATTATTAAATAAATGTTAGTTGTATAAAACACCGCTAAAGAAGAAGGATGCAGTATTGTAGTATTCAGTCTTAACCGTATACTTTAATGCTTCCAGTACCCAGTGTCCAGCTGAACTCTGTCTGCACTGCTATTGTAAAAGAACTCCATTGAGGGATTTCTATCTTATCTACACGGCTGCTTCAAAACATACTCTTAAGAATCCATTCATGAATAAATAACACCATTACTTATATCTACCTGTTTCACAAAACCGTCTTACCATTTCATTGCACTAAGGATGTATCATACTGTGGCATCTAATGATAACCAAATGCAATGTCAAACATCAAGTATAGTTCCAACTTGCCCTACTACATGACCCTTAATGCAAAATATCTTCTTCAGTCCATCCCAGCTGTGTGTCATTACAGGTTAATTTAGTCACTTCTTTAACTGCAGTTTAAATGCGGAATTGCCACAGTCTTTGAATTTCTGATTCAGAAACTTCTGGCAAGTAACATATGAAAGTCTTGTGACCAGGACATGATTCTAGCCATTCTCACACATATGAATATAAAAACAAGGAATTTCTCAAATACCAAATACTGCACCCACTAAAGTATTTTATTGAGGGTAAAATATTTTCCGAAATAATGTGAAATTCTAGTTTATGACTGGACACCAGGTTAGCCATGATAAACTGATACAGTGACAAGATAAAATCCCCCATTACCATATTGATCCACAGTCGTGGTGCGTTATCAAGTCCCAGAGAGGATATCATTACTATCATTACTATGAAACAAAGCAGATAATTTATGTTAAAATATCTAACTTCACTTGACAATGCAGCCCAACTATCCCATAAATGCACTCACTTTTCTTCTGTGGAGGTCCAGACTTGATCTCCCACAGCAGAGTAGAGATTATAGTCCCCCAGGATGTGAGCCTTCAAAGTCACTCATCCTGGGTTGGGGTGGGGTGATCCATGTGAAGAGACACCGTAACAGCCCATTCATTCCCAAATTTAGAGACAGATAACAAGCGCGCGCTATCAGCTGCTGCAAGTGACATCTTTACGGCTTACTTCTAATACAAATTGTACTCTGTAGTGTGTTGATTTCAATGAATCTGTAAACACTATTTATATTGTAAAGGAAGGATGTTTTCTCCCCAAGAGTTTGCTGAAAAGGAACCTGTCCATGTAATCACAGTTTGTAATGGCCAACATTCAACTTCAGTTTGCACAGACTAAACGTATGGCAAGTTTTACACTCAGTTTCATCATATTAACAGCATCCTGAGCATTTCAAATTACAAATAGTCCCAGGATACTACAAAATAGTTATTGGTCCCTCTCTTGAGCAAATCTTTAAAAAAAAAACATAACTTGCTATCATCAAAGCATGGCCCTCCTCAACTAACTAAATTCAATAAAAAATGACAAAAATGAAAATACCACTATGTTAAGGGATTTAAACTTCCATAAAAAGTCATTATAATATACAGAATCTAAAAATTAAATCACAATAATAATTTTCCATTGAAGAAACTTTCTAGCATTTCTATATTCTGTATACATAACACTTTACATTATATCACATATATAATAGCATTAAATAAAATTAAACTAGGTGTTCCAAAAAGTCACAAATGAGTAATTTTGTTCTGGTTAAGCAATTGAATATTGCAAGACAACATTTCAGGATCATCAACATAATACTAAGAATAAAGTGACCATTCATCCGCTATATAAGAGTCTTACATCACTGGACACTTAAGTTCCTTCTCCCTTCCCCTAATTGCATTAAGACATCATTGCATTATTTTAAAGCTACATACTAAGATAGCCTATACATTGCCAAGCCTTCATCAGAAAGGAAATTCACCACTGTTGGAAAGAGGACCTTCACGATAGCCAGATACATTAGCTTAATGTGTTTCAGTCTACATGGGCACACAGCCTGAAACACAGTTACTCATTATTCATCCACTTGAAGAGAACAATGACAAATAATTTTTTTCTCTTTTATGCATAACAAACTTTACCAGGCTGCAGCAATCAGACCACTCCACCAGCCTTTTCATATAAGCTGAGCAGCTTAGATCAACCCTTTTCTGAAACTCTAGACAAGTACATTTTCCACATTGCTTTGTCCTCTAATTCTAGTAACTTGGAAGTAGACATACTGACTTTGCTGAATACTGCGAAATTGTTACTTCGTCATCTTGTCTACTTATGAAAACATAGTTCTCAGCTGCTTGGTCTTAGAGTAATATATATTCACTGGCGTTGCCCATCTCCATTTTGAGCACACGCTTCAACACTTTATTGATCATCTTTTGTAGTTCATGTAGAACATTCTCCAAAGACACCTCCAATGCTGCGATGAAGATACCTCCTTTCTAGTGATGACTTCCATGTTCATGACTGCCATAGACATGTAACAGATTACAAATATTTTTGATTTTTTTCATTCATTGCTCTTTAAATAATTTACAATTACTATACAATGTTTACTCTTCAATGTACTTTACAATCATTTTGTGGAGTTTTAATCATCAGTGTACTAACATTAACTACAGAGAAATTGTAGAAGATGCCTTTTCCTAAAGCGCCATTAGATTTTAATGACTGGCAGGGTCAGTCCTCATGTCCTCATGGAAATACAGATGGAGAGACTGTTGTCCTCACTATCATCTTAAATGGAGCAGGGGTTAAGGACATCACAAAGCACTCCTCTGGAAAATAAAAATGTCAAAGCAGTCATCTCTAAAGAACTATAAGTGAGGCAGCTGCAAAATGAAAAGGATGTGAGACAGCATGTATTTAAAAATCATAAACAAAATGTCATTGGAATTATGCTTATAATGATAAATTGTACTACTAATGGTAGAGAAATTCTGCACGACATATAAAGAGCAAGGTGTGTGAAAGCATAAGTTAAAGATGGTTTATCCTGACATAATTAGATAAGCACCGGGGTAAATGTTACTTTAAACTTCAGAACCCAAGACAGAATGAAGTTAAGGAAAAGCAACCACAAAGTCTGATGTCATAACTATGTAGTCATGCAGAGGAGACACGTGTACAAAGTGTAGCTGTGTGTAGTATGTGGTTGTGACAGTGCTTATCAGCTGCTTTTCTAAAACATGCATACAAATCTGATATTTTCCAGAAAAACTCATGAAACACAAATATACATCAAGAGACATTGGCTGCACCAAGTTACCGCAAATCTGCTACTAAGTAAATTATACAAAAAAAAAATCAGGAAGCAAGCAATATATTTTGGAGCATAACTTTAGGACACAGCAAGCATGCATGTGTCTAACCTCAGCTAATGATGTTCCATGATAAATTCCAGCCACAGCTTTCACATCTTGTCTTAGTAATTAAAAATAAAAAGTAAATCAATTGTGGACAAAGGCCTAAAATTTGTGACATTTTTTGTTAATATTAATGCCATTCAGTTATAACTGAATGGTATAATTTAAGTGACAGCTGCCAAGGAACACTGACTCTAAAACTATGGATATTTTACACCCATCCAGATAACTAATTTGGTCTGAAATTCCTTTATATTGTAGTAAATTTTATTGAATGCGGCAATTTATTCTATAACACGGCTAGCTTTTGGGTGATGTACAGGCCCCCCCTCTATTTACAGTGATTAAATATGGTGGCCAACTTGACTGATGCACCCTTAAGTTCCTACCTTTAATGCATACCTAAATCCCCAGTGGTACTTTATATATTTCGGTATTCTGTATTCTGTGTGCTAAGCATAATTTACCTTTTATCAACCTGTAATGAATACCATATCCACCCATTATTATTAAAGATGTTAAACTATGAGAAGTGTGCATTTGCAGAAATTAACTTGGTATTAACTATACTTATTCTAATAGGGTTACTTCAGTGAGATTATAGCTACAAAAGACAGGGCTATATTCCAATGAGCTTACAAAAGTATGAATTAATTAGGCTAGGTGTCTAGCAGCCACACTTTTAAATAATAGGCATTTTGCCTCATGGTTTTATACCTGATGAGTCTTACATGTTCTTTAAAAGACATGTAATCTGGGATTAAGATCCCTAAGTCTTTTATATACTTGACTTTTTAAGTCTTGGTCAAGTAATAAAACACTCATATTAATCATACATTTCGCAAAAATTATAAATTTCCATTTTGGGATACCAAAATGTACCACCGTTTTAATTTACTGATTACTTATGTCCTGTAAATATTCAGTCATTGCATATCATCATCATCAGCTACAACACCTGTTCCCATTTTGAAATTCAGTGTGTACTTTCCATTCTGTGAATGAGGAACTCCAATGAATGATGAAAATATCATATTAAATAACTCAGAACAAGTATCAACCCTTGAGGGACACTAGATTCTATAAAATATTTTGTTAGATAAATCTCCATAGATAGAGAATCTTTGCAGTATATATGCTAACAATTCTTTGATCCATTTTGCAGTTTATTTATTAATATTACAATTAAGTCAAGTTTATGTTATTTCTCTGTGTGGTACAGTATTGAATAATTTTTCTACTTCCAAGTATACAACTCCAATGAGAGAGCATTATCATTAACCAAGCTTGCTAGGTCATAAAATTGTTAAATTTGTCACAGCAGAATAACCCTTTAAAGACCTGTGTTGAGACTTGTCAGCATATCTATTGTACCAATTATGATGCATTAATTTTTGAAGAATAGATTTCCCTATAATGAAACCTAAACTAATTGGCCTATAATTATGTATCTGACTGGTCAAAGCCCTCACCTTTATGACTTGGAATAACAATAGATATTGTCACCTCAGATGGTACACAACTTCTGTTTAGGAGAGATAATTAAGTAATATAAGTAATTTAATGAAACAAGAATGTCATCTCTTATATTATACTCCCACTTACTCTCCCTTAGCTTGAGCACATCTGTGAAAACATGCCCTTTCATGAATGACATTTCCTTCTAATATAAAATGTTCACTAAAGTAAACTATTAGTTACTGACTGATATGTAACACTCTGGCCATCAGAAAAGTAAGTGTTAAGTGGCTTCCAGATTTTTGCCTATAGCATTCAGATAATATGTTAAAGCAAGACCCCATCTGCTTGAGTTGGTGATAGCCCAGGTGGATATAAAAGATCACAGAGCACCTATTGAAAAGTGAATGGGTTCTTTATTTATAAAAATACGTACAATACTGTTTACAAACATATTTACATATTTACAAGTTTATACAGTGTACAAATTTCCATTCCTTTCCATTATTGTCATATAATCATCAACATATTACTTTTCATTATGTTAAACTTTTATCTCCATTATTTTATTTGATCCCTACTCCTTTTTCCACAACAACCATCTAATTTTTCTTAAAATTACTGCTAGTCTGCATTTACCATTAAAAATGATTTCATGAACCCTTTCATTCCGAGTGGTCCACACAGCATAAAATAATCTTTTATCTGTTTTACTAACACATTTCTTATTTTTATGGCTATAAATTACATACATACATAATCATATCCATATTTATTTAATTTACCTCCTTTATATTTTCAAAGAATTTTTCTTTACACAATTTTTCCTCCAATTTTGCAACCCTTATACGTTATAAGAAAACATGTTCTGTAATTTCTTCTTTACCACAATATATGCAAATTCTTTCACTGATTTTTTTTATATGGCATATTTCCCTTTACTGGTATTTTATTAATCACTAATCTCCATAAAAAATCTTGACCCTTTACTTGCCTATTACACCAGCTTTTCCTACTTTCATAGCTTTAACTTTTTCTATCACTAGATCAGCCCAAGGATTAACATAATAATATTATATTTTTATACCACAATTTCTTCTCGTTTTCTATTTCATCAGTTTATTTTCCATAAAATAATTTTTCTTGATAACATTTCATTACTTCTTTCAAACATACATTTCCTCTTTTAAATTTTTAACATATCCTAATGCCTTTTATATTTGTACTTTAGTAAATTTACTACTAACCTTTCATTTTTATCATTTATCCAAAACAAAACTTTATACAAATTTAAAGACGCAGTAAAACCATTGGGTTTATTAATCCTAAACCTCCATCTTCCTTGTCCAAGTATAAGGCTTCTTTCTTTACTGGATTCACTCTTTAACACCTTATAAAAGAAAAAAAAATACTCTTAGTATTTCTTTTTCATAGATTACTGGCAACATATAGATACTAGCCAAATATGCAGTCTTTCCCAATATAACTGAATTAATCAAATAATTTTTTTAATTAAACTATAGCTTGCATGTTTTTCAAAACCAACAAAGCTCCTTTATTTCATCTAGTATCCAATTCCACTGCTCCTCACTTACATTTTTACTCCCAAATCTTATTCCTAACACAAAGATTTCTTTCATCAAGAAAGGAACTCCTCCTGTCTTTACTATATCAACCAGTCCTTTAATGTTTTCTTTATTTAAAGTCATACCTATTATATTTAAACATTGATATATATATATATATATATATATATATATATATATATATATATATATATAAAGCATATAACCTATTTCATCCAGTCAATCAGTAAGAGCCACGAACACAGGATACCAAAACCAAATGAAATAAAAAACGGATCCGGACTGGCAAGAAAACGTCTTTAATGAATTAAAATCAGCTTAAAACAGCTTAACTAGCATGTAAAAATATTTACAATATACACTCAGCAAGATAAATAGCTTAAAACAGCTTAAATAGTGTGTAAATAAATTTACAATATACACTCATAAAAAAGTAAGTAAGTGCTTTCGTTTGTACTAAGTGACAAACTTCCTCTGACAAAATACATCATTTCCTTTTCATTTTAAAACCATGATGAAATAAGTATACATTTTCATTCGCCCGTCACCCTAATAACTTAATGACAACCATCTGTTTCTCATACACGTATCAACCACTACACAAACTGCAAATATGAACTAAGACACTATCAAGTAATAAATATATGGATATAAATATGTATGGAATATATATGAATGTAAAAATATATTATAATCTAAAAAACATAATTCATAATATAATGACAAATAAACCTATGCATCTTTAAGAATATATATGCATATCAAATGCATGTTGAACACATTAAGCAGTGCATTTAAAATATAAAAATGAAGTATTTAAACCTAATAAGGAAACTAGGCTTTAATGTTCCAGGGCTTTAAGTTTCAAGACACTTCCCAAGGATAGCATACCATTTAAACCTGGCCAAGAATGTGCACCCAAACGAATTTGCCATTTTAATTCCATTTTTTCAAGAATTAATTGCCATGCACCTCCCCTGCTATTACTTTTTAAATTATCTAAGACTAGAAATCTAAATGAATGCATGCTGTTTTGGGTAATATGTTTTGCAAGTGCATTTGTGTCACTACCATCTCTAATAGCTCTAATGTGTTCACCTATTCATTCTTTTAACTTGCACTCTGTTTTCCCTATGTAGAAACAAGTACAATGGGTGCATAGAGCACAATAAACTACTTTTGTAGTATCACAATTACATTTTCCCATTATGTTGATGTTATAATTATTAATAACTATAGAATTTCTTTCTAAAATAAATTTGCAAAACTTACATCTGCTACATTTAAACATATAGCCCTTAGTTTTAATTATAGAGCTAGCTTCTAAACATTTTTTAAGATTGTGGCCCTTCTTATAAACAATAGATGGAAATTCACCAATTTTATTTATTACTAGTGAGTCATTCAACAATAAGGGCCATTTTTTTACCAAAATGTTCCTAACAATATAACTATCAGAATTAAAGGTAGTAATAAAACTACTAACAAAATTATTTTTGTCTTTATTATTATCATCATAATGGTTAGCTCTATATTCTTGGAAACTATTCAAATTTTGATTAGATGTATCTATATTTGATATGTCATTAGTTCCCATAGAAGTTGTTTCATCAAGGAGTAGCATAATAGTGCTATCTAACAAAAGGGGTCTAAAATGTCCATTTTTCTCTTTTATGAATGACTTCTTCCATAATGTCATTTATGAGGGCCAATGGATATCCCCTATGCTCAAACATAGTTTTCATTAAATCACATTCCTTTAGAAAACTGTCCCACCTACTAACCATACGGGCCGCTCTCACAAACTGCCATTTTAGTACAGCCCTCTTTTGTGTGTATTGATGACTACTATCATAATGTAACAAGCTGTTACTATAAGTTTTTTTAAGAAAATTTCTGATAAAAAGGTGTTAGTCTCATGGTCTTTTTTTATGAGAACATCCAAATAAGAAATTTGATTAATATTCTTTTCAGCAAAGAACCTTAAAAAATTAGTTGTTTGGTTTATGTAATCCAAAAATTCATTAATTTTTCCTTCTTCTCCATGCCAGAAAATAAAAATATCATCCAAAAAGCACAAATAAATTACACAATACTGAAAAAATGGAGAATTAAAAATGAAATATTCTTCCCATACACACATAATAATGTTAGCATAAAGCCCACCGCAAGGGGACCCCATGGCAACACCTTCCTTTTGAAAATACAATTTTCCATACAATTTTCCTTTGCACTTTTTGGATGATATTTTTATTTTGTGGCATGGAGAAAAAGGAAACAATAATTAATTTTTAAGGTTCTTTGCTGAAAAGAATATTAATCAAATTTCTTACTTACAGAAAGCACTCTAGAATTTTAATTTTCCCTTAGATTCATAGTTTCATATGTTCATAGCTAATTACTAGGCTAACTTTCTTAATAGGCCATTCTAAGCCTAACCAATTTCCTTTCCAAAAGTAAGAATCAAATACTGTACCTTTTAACTGTAAGTCAAACACGTTAACCATTATACTATGCCCCAGTTTTTAGCTGTAGATATTTTTTCATCCATTTCATATATTTTTTTTGTACTTATCCTTTAAATTTTATTTTTCTGTCTTTTATCTTTTTACCAATATAATTATTTTCCCTTTTACTGCTCAGTTTATGTCTTCATCATCACTTATTTCAGAACTTTCTTCTATGTCGTCTTTATTATTTTTTCTCATCTAATTTTTCTTCTATTTCTAAAACTTCTAAAATGTTTTTTGTTTGTTCATTTTCTTCCCTTTCTTTTTCTTTTTCCTTACTGTTATTTTCATTTTTGAAATCTATCCACAAATGTCCAATTTTATTACATTTATAAGATTTTAGTTCACATTTTTGCAACACGTCCTACTTCCCCACAAATATAATATTTTCTTTTGTTACAGTTACTTATCAAATGTCCTTCTTTTCCACAAAAGAAACATGTTTTGAGTTGTTCCCAGTATTTTACAACACCCCTAATTTACCTCCACATTTATCATGTTTGGTACATGTATAAGTATGTATTTTTCTATTTTTAACACAATATTGCAATCCCAGCAACAAGTCCATAAGTGCCGTTTGTCATAAACTTTTGCAATGTCCTGAATGTAACTTCTTTACATAAAGCTTTCAAATGTCCTTTCAAAGTCTCTCTTTCTACTTCTGTTTGAAATTGTACATGACTTTTCTTTTTTGTTTCCCTGTTAAATGTTTTTATCACATAAAGATTCCATGAATTACAGTCTTTCTTTTTTTCATATTTTCCAAAAACAATTTCCATTGAAAAAACTCAAATGTAATGTCACAAAATATCTCTTTGTTAATAAGAATAAATGCTCTTACCTAATGTATGTTTACACCCAAATGAGCTATTAAATTGTCAAACACTTCATACCTGTCCATTTCTTTGTATTCTTTACTTTGAATCCTTAACATTTACTTTCATTTTTCATATTCCTCATAATCCAACCCTATAATCCTGTGCGCCATTTTAAACTGTACACATGGTTCTCCCCACACCATCTTTCTCTCGCTCTCTCCATTCTATCTGCCATCAGTCCAATAGTGTGCACTAGCCTTACAGGTTAAAACCTAAAACCAGCAATTTCTATGTCAACTGACTGACCCTGCCTGGAACCTCCTGCAGTCAAGTTTCCCTTCATTGGTGTCTCCCTTATCTCAAGAGTATATTTAAGTTAAAACCTAAAACCAGCAACTTCTATGCCAATTGACTGACCCTGCCTGGAAACTCCTGCAGTCAAGTTTACTTTCATTGGTGTCTCCCTTGTCTCAAGATTATATTTAAGTATGTCCTACCTATTCAGTTAAATGCTGTAATTGCCACCTGTACTGGTTTTCCTGTGCTGGCTATACTCTTGCACATCTCTGGGCTGCCCCCTGTTCACTCCACTCTAACTTGCCCTCATATTCTTCAATAGTTCATCTAACTGGCTTGCTCTTTGTCTGTTCTCTGACTGCTATGCCCCACCCACCCTCTGCCTATTTTTCTAATCTCTCCTCCTGTGAACTACACTCCACTATATTTTCCGCACATCCTCTGGTTTCTGTACTTCTTTGTTCTATCTTTCAAATCTGTCCTAACTACTCTGGCTAGTTCTACCTGAACTCCCCCCATTCCTCTCTTTGCTCTCACATCTGTTAAACCTATCTGCCAGACTTACCTGTTTCTCTGATTGTTTTCTTGAGTTCTTTTCTCTCTGGGTGTATGACCCACTCTGGCTTCTCACTGCGACTTGAACTCTGCATTCAATACTTTAATTCTGCTACCATTTTCTTCTGCCACTCTGCCCATTTCTGTCTGCTGTAATCTCTGCCTTTGTTTCTTCCCCATCCTGCTGCCCCATGTGACTATGAATGTCCTTCCTGCCATTATTGCTGTTCCACCTACTTGTCTTGTTGTTTCTCTTTCCTGATTTTACTCCCTGGCCCATCCCCCTCTCCTCCTAATTGACTTGTTGTTTCTCTTTCCTGATTTTACTCCCTGGCCCATCCCCCTCTCCTCCTAATTGACTTGTTGTTTCTCTTTCCTGATTTTACTCCCTGGCCCACCCCCCTCTCCTCCTAATTGACTTGTTTCTCTTTCCTGATTTTACTCCCTGGCCCATCCCCCTTTAATACCCCTTCCGCCTTTGGTGCTCTCAAAATATACCCATAATCCTTTGCACCATTTTAAACTGTAAGCACTGTTCACCCTGCACCATCTTTCTCTCACTCTCTCCATTCTATCTGCTATCGGTCTGATAGTATGCAGTAGTCTTACAGGTGAGCATTTACAGGCTATTTTGTGTATATTTTCACTGCTGTATGTAAGAGAGAACTTGCTGGTTTATATGCATGCTCGTTGTTACACGGGAAGACTGAATTCTGCAGTTGCTTAATATTTAATGTGATAGCTATTGCTGGTGTTGTAGTCTACATTTCCCTGGTGTTTTTTCACTGCTTGTAATAAGAATATTGTTGTCCATGCACTAGCAGCGGCAGTATTTGTTTGTGTTTTCCACTGTATGTTAAAACATTCTAGTGACTACCAGAATTAGTGTAGCCAATGTATTTTACTTTGTTTTCAGGTGCCTGCACTACCTGATACTGCACGCTGCTTCATGCAGTTGTTTTTGATATCTCCAGTGCTTGTTTTCTACTTCATGTTAGATTTATTTACTTATTCAGGCTCAGCATCGTTTCTTTTTCTTGTTAATGTACTTTTTTACTCTGGCTCAGTCAGTGTTAACCTGTTGTACTCTACCATAATCTGCTATTGTCCTACTAAGCATCTTACTAGCATTCTGAACTGCTAGTTGTTTATGAACCTGGAAGGATCCTATACTGCTAAGCCTATCTGGTGTAACCTACTTGGAAAACCTGCATAATATTGTCCTTTTGAACTGTTAGATGTTTTTGAACTTGTATTGGTCCTAAACTGCCAAGCACATCTGTTATATATTTACATGGTAAACTGCATTTTCTGTGATTATTTAGTGACCTGTTGCTATATTGTATACTGTACCAAGTCACATTTCTATTGCTGTGTATCATACATCCCAGTTCTTTTCTCTGTTTTATCAAAAACTCCTTTTGTACATTAATCTTCTCTGTATTTCTCAATTATGCCCTTACTGCACCTACCTACCATCCACTTATCTCCTCTCTGCACTACTCTACCCAGAACTCAAACCTGCACTCTCTCCCTTACACCCTGAATACCCAGAGGCCACCTCTTACTTCTGGATCCCCTACTTTCCTACCAGACCCACTTGTAGCCCTTACCTACAGCCACTCTCTCATTCTACACATTGTAACACATTTTGCCAACACCCCTATATGCAGTATTGCTAGGACAAGTTGTGTTTCAGTATCCTACTTACTTGGAATTTCATCTTCTCCCCTAACCTCTCTTTTTTCTCTGCTTTTTTCTTTTTATAGGTTAAAACCTAAAACCAGCAACTTCTATGCCAACTGACTGACCCTGTCCGGAATCTCCTGCAGTTAAGTTCCCTTCACTGGTATCTCCCTTATCTCAAGCGTATATTTAAGTATGTCCTACCTATTCAGTTAAATGCTGTAATTGCCACCTTTACTGGTTCACCTGTGCTGGCTGTACTCTTGCATATCTCTGGGCTGCCCCCTGTTCACTGCTCTCTAACTTGCCCTCATACTCTTCAATAGTTCATCTAACTGACTTGCTCTCTGTCTGCTCTCTCACTGCTTTACCCCACCCACCATCTGCTTATTTTTCTAGTCTCTCCTCCTGTGAACTACACTCCACTATCTTTTCTGCCCATCCTCTGGCTTCTGTACTCCTTTTTTCTACCTTTCAAATCTGTCCTAACTACTCTGGCTAGTTCGACCTGAAGTCCCCCCTTCCTTTCTTTGCTCTCAGATCTGCTAAACCTATCTGTCAGACTTATCTGTTTCTCTGATTGTTTTCATGAGTTCTTTTCTCTCTGGGCATAGGCCCGCACCGTTCGCCGTTGCTAAGCTTGGGCTTACTTCGCTCCCCTACCTTACCCCATTCCCACCCACCCCATTACAATTTCCTTTATAGTAACCATTCCCTCCACTCCCTGTCTCAGCATGCACTCACCAACTTCCTCCATATAAACCACTCCCTCCCTATTTGCCTGTCACTCCTACCCTACATCACTTTCTTAACCTTAAGTACTCTACCTGTCTACGACCACTCTGCACACACTCTAACCATGAAACATCTCCTCATTACATCTGTACTTCTATTAACCCTCTCTGCTCTAACTTCTTATCACTCCCACTTATTCAATCCTCTCATACACTCCCCTACCTCCCACATAAATAATACCTTTGCAAACATTTCCTCATTTATTATTTCCCCAACTCTATTTCAATTTCTCCACCACATGTCTTCATAAACTCTATTTACTTCAAGTCCATATACCTACCCAAACATCTAAACCAAGGCTACCTAAACCACAGCCATATATCCCTCAGAAGTTCCCCCACCTTCCCTTCTCTACACACTGCTCATCACCCCCATTCTCTAGCATTGAACTCATCCCTATCTAAACAACTGACCATATACTCTTTAAACATTCAAAGTCTAACAATTAAAATCACCAAGTTACATATCGGGATAGCTCTTTCCTCCCCTCACATTCTTTCCTTATCTGAAACTTGGCTCAAACATCATATCACAATGAAATTCTCCGAGCTGGTTATAATATCTTTCGTTCTGACAGAGGACCAAAAAAGATGGTGGTGTAGCCATCTTGTACTCCAACAGCCTAAACCTTTCACCTTTCTCATCTCCAATTCCTGACTTCCACCCAGCAGAACTTCTCATATTAAACTGTCACCTTAATCCTCATAAGAAATTTACTGTTGCTTCCATTTACACCCCTCCTGGAAAAAAATCTGCACATCCTAGAGAACATTCTGTCATGGTTTTCCCATACTACTCCATATGAAACCCTAATCTTAGGAGATGTCAACATTGATTGGCCCACAATTACTACTGACTCTCCTCAACATAGTATCAACCTACATGGTTTCCACCAATTGAACTCAGCACCCACCCGTCTCCACAAAACCTCTTCATCTAGCTCCACAATTGACTGGACCCTAACCAATTCCCCCAGCACTACCATAACCCCACCATTTCACCTGACTCCCTCAGTGACCATCTCCCTACCTCTCTCCTAAGACACACCACCCAAAATCACAAACCCCACCTTTTTAGAAAGGGTCACAAATTATCCAACTTTAACATCTCCCAATTTAACTCTATTCTTTCCAGTATAGACTGATCTGTCCTTAGACAAGTCCCTCTGAATGATGCTGTAAGTATGTTCAACAGCATCTTCCTAAATACTTTTTTCTCCCTAGACCCCTCCAGAAAAATCAGAATAAAATCTAACCAGTCCCCATGGTTTTCTAAGAAAACTAGAATCCTTATGCAAGAAAGAGAGTGTCTGGAAAGTCTGGAATAAAACTAAATAACTACCCCATCTACTCAAATATAGACAACTAAGGAACCTTGCTAAGAAACAATGTACAAATGACAAAAAGGCCTACTACAACAATGCCCAGTTCAACAACAAATCTAACCCTCAAAAGTTCTGGTCTATGCAACAAAATTCTTTCTCCAGGTTGTCCCACAAACCCCTCCCCTTACCCTAATATATCCCCACAGGAAACCTACCCTCCTCAATAAGCACTTTATTGAAACCATCCAAAAACTCATTCCCTCAAATTCCAGCACCACCGCTGCACCTACACCTCCTAACCCTCCAAACCAAACTCTCTTTCCCTTTCACACTATTCCTACTTCTTATATTAAATCTCTTCTTCTTAAGCTCAAACCCTGCTCTCCCTCTACTGACAATCTATCTCCTACCTTTCTCAAACTATCTGCTGAATCTACTGCCTATCCTATATCTATACTAATCAACAGATGCATTCTAGAATCCACCATGCCTACGCTGTGGAAATCCTTTTCACTATTCCATTACAGAAAGGTGGTAACTCCACTGACCCTGCCAACTACAGACCAATTGCCATTCTATCCTTCCTCTCTAAGATTATTGAAAAATGCATTCACTCTCAGCTTCTTAACCACCTCTTCCAGCATAACCTCCTAACTCCCACTCAGCATGGCTTCTGTCCCAACCACAGCATAACCACTGCCCTCCTATCCATCACTCATACCATAGCTGAAGCCCTCGACAACCACAAACTCATATCCTCCTTCTTCCTTGACCTTTCCAAAACTTTTGATACAGTCTCTCATCCTATATTGCTATCTAAACTTGCTAATCTTAATCTATCTTCTTCCTCCCTGGCCTGGTTCAGTAGTTACCTATCCCGTAGGTAGCAATCTGTCAAATGGCTATCATCCTTTTCACCATTCCTTCCTGTCCCAAATGGAGTACCCCAAGGCTCCATCTCGTGTCCCCTTCTATGTAATGTCTTCACCAATGATCTCTACACATCCTGCAAATAATCTTCTCTCATCCAATATGCTGATGACTCTACACTTATCTCTGTCTCTAACAATATAACCAAGCTCCATACCCTAACCCAAAATGCCTTTTATCCACTGAAAAATGGCTGTCTGATAACTTACTCATCCTCTTACTCTTCCTCCCCAATCTCTTACTAACCACAAATCTACCTTTGCTATTAAATCTTCTAACAACACAATTATCCAACCTTATACCCACACAAAACTCCTTGGAGTCATAATTGATGATGAACTGAAACTTAACCTGCACTTACTCCAGAGTATAAAAAAACACCAGAAATTGGGGCTACTGTGTTGTAATAAAAAATTTCTAACCCACAATGCTAGACTCACACTGGAACAAGCATTCTGCCTTCCCTCCCTCCTATATGCCACCCCAGTACTCACCAACATCCAAACTACAACCCTAAACAAACTCCAACAATCTTAACACAAAATTCCTAAATTTATCACAAACTTTCCTTACAATACTCATCACTATATTGGTCTAAACTCTCTCCAATGGCTTGAGCTCCCCCAACAACCCCAGCTATCTCAATTTCAAATGCTGCACAACATGCTTTGCAAACCTTCATCCTGTCCATCTCTTTCATCCTTTATCTCTACCTATACTCCACCTCGGACCCTCCGTACCTCTAACCAGCAACTACTTGACATCTACCAACCTAAGAAAACAGTTGGTAAAGTACTATATAAATATTCTGTTGCCCTCGCTTGGAACAAACGTCCGTTAAACATACGTACCATCACCTACCAATTACACTTTAAAAATGAACTAACACACCATATACTCAACTCCAAGTCTTGTCCCTGCCATGATCCAACATAAACAACTGCTTTTTAGCAATTAAGATACAAAATTCTCTTATGTAAATACATGACGTCTTCTTCTTCTTCTTTCAGCTTTTCCTGGTTAGGGATCTCCACAGTGGATCACCTGTCCGCTTATGATTGGTGGTAGAGTTTTATGTTTTCAAGTTGCCAGCCTGGCATCCAACCTTCCACAGAAGGCACACACATGCATGCACTCACACCTAGGGCCAATTTAGAGTGTCCAATCCACCGACAGCATGTCTTTGGGATGTGGGAGGAAACCAGAGCACCCAGAGGAAACCCATGTGACCACAGGGAGGACAGGCACACTCTGCACAGAAGGCACCCCAACCGTGGATCGAACCGGAGAACCTCTTACTGTGACACGAAAATGCTAACCGCTGCACCACTGTGGGTGCCCTATTGCTTTGTATAAATATTGTGTTTTTGTCATGTCATGTAAACTCTCTATTTTGTGTTTACTCATGCTGTATTAATAGATTTGTTATTTTGATCCTTGTACTATCTCTCATTGATGTATGTACTTAAAACTGTTTAACTGCAATATTAATTTTTATGTAATCGTTTTTTGGAGTTTTTCTCCTCGGGTCTCCACTGAAAATGGGCCTCAAGCCCAGTTGGACTAACCTGGTTAACAAATGTAAATAAATAAATAAATAAAATATTTTTCTGCCTTCTTTTCTGCTACTCCAGTTTTGCCTTCTTTTACTTTTTTGCATATGTTTTCTTTTCCATCTCACCACTATTCTTCAGGATTGTTTCTGCATCCTCCTTTTGTACTTTCTCCATAATGCCCTCCCAGGAAGCATCGCCTTCATTTTCTGGCTCACTTTGCACCACCATTTCTTTAAGTAAATCATCCTGCAACCCTTCCGACTGGAGGGTTATAATTATACATCTATCGTTTGCTGACTCATCTCCATCAAACAAGTTTCTTTGAAATATTTCCTCCAAATCCTGCACATATTCTCTGGTCTTGATATTCTGAGTAGGGTTTCTTTATTGATATATACATTACATATTATTTACATATTTACATTATTTACATCTATTTACAAATCTCCATCCATTATAAACTTCAATTTAAACTTTCTCCCTGACTCTTTTATCCACAACCAAAACATTATTTTGAACAAAATCTTTGTCAAAGTCCATTTTCCATTGTATTTTATTTCATTTAGTCTCTCGTTCCATACAGTCCATGAAGCATAAAATATTACTTTGTCCATTTTCTTCACTTCTTCCTGTTTACGTGCAGAATAATAACCAAATTCTATTATGTCCATATTTATTTGTTCAAATTTTAATAAACTTTTCACCCTATTACATATTTCTTTCCACAAATTATTAACTCTTTCACATTTCAAAAACACATGCTCAGTGATCTCAAACTCTACACATTTATTATATATTCTACATTGCTTTTTTTGTATGGCATATTTGCCTTAACCGGCAATTTTCTAATAGACTATCTCCATTAAAAATTATTATATTTTTTAATCTTTTTATAGTTATTATATCTCATCATTATGACTTTTTTCTTATCTATTTCTAAATTTTCCCATGTATCAATACAATAAAATGCTTTCATAATACTTAAGTATCATTCCTTTCTATTTTTCTCACATATATTCTTTTTTATTTTCCACAACACAATTTTGTTTTGGTACTCTTTCATTTCTTCATTCATAATGCTTTTACTTTGTTTTTTTAACTTCCATTCCTTCCCACAATTCTTTGTATTTACAATATAGAATCATTTCTATTAAGTTTTTATTTTCCTTCATAATTCCTTTTAATACCTTATATAAAATTAAGGATGCTGCATGTACTATTGGGCTTATTAAACCAAAACCTTTTTGCTCTTCTTTAATATACAGAATCCCTATTTTGACTGGATTCAGTCTAGAGACCCATATAAAAAAGAATATAATCATTATTAATTCCTTTTCATACTTAATAGGAACCATATAGATGTTAGCAACATAAGCAATTTTTCCTATTATCATGGTGTTCAACAAGTATGTTTTTTTCTATATGAAAATCTATATGATTTTCAAAAATTAGTTATATCCTTTGCTTCTTTGAGCACAATATCCCATTGTTGTTGTCTGTATTCATTCCTTCCAAATGTTATTCATAATATCTATATATTTTCATTGACCTCAACACCTCCTATCATACATTCAAAACCAAATCCTTTATTTTCTCCTTCTTTATACTTAAACCAAATTTAAAAATGTATACTTAATTTTTCATTTACTTTTTCCATCCATACTTTATTTTTTAACAATTAATACAATATCATCTGCATAATTATACATTAATGGCAATTGTACTTCCTTCATCATTTTGTATTCACCACTACTTGACATATTATTAATTTCCTTCACTATTACATTTATAAGTAATGAGAAAATTATGATACTAGCTAGGCAGCCCTGCTTTAGTCCACATTATATTTTATTTCTTCCCCAATCCAGCCATTTACATTTAGTTTCACATAGTTCCTTTCATAAACAGATTTTATTACTTGTAACATTTTTTTCTTATATTATATGCCTGCAAAATTCCACATAATGATTTCTATTGAATATTATCATAAGCTTTACTTATATCCTCTATCATAATCTTCGCTTCTATGTTTTTATTTATGCTATCATCAATTATTTCTCTTATTATCCATAATAACTCTTGACTTCCTTTTCCTTTTCTTCCAAATACATTTTGGTCATATATTCTATCCATTTTTTCTGTAACCTTTTTGTTATTATTCTCATAAAAACTTTATAATCTGTATTATTCAATGTTATAGGTCTCCAATTTTTTATCTCCTCTTTGTTTTATTTTCTACATATACATTTTATAACTCCTGTACATATCTATTTCTCTTTAATTCCAGTTTCTAAGCATTCATTCATAACTTCTATAAAAAATATTTTTGCCACTCTTTCATTTCTTTACACATACCATATTCACTTTCGTCCAATCCTGTTGCAGAATTCATGTTAATATCTTTTAGAATTTCATTCAATTCTTTCATTGTTATTTTTTGTTCTAAATACTCATTATCTTCCTTATTTAATTTTTCACCTTTATAAATTTGATCTATGTTTTCTTCTCGCTTAACAAATAATTCCAATACATATTCTTTAGTTATTTTGTATATTCCTTCTTGCTGTCTTATTTGCTTACCTTCCTTATTTTTTAATTCTCTTATTATTTTCCTTCTTTTATTATTTTACTCAGATATGGTGCTACCTCTTCTTTCTTTCCTTGCAAACAATATTTTGCTTATATAACAAGTTGTTAATTTTAATTTGATTCCTTTTATATATTTCTCTTTCTTTTTCAGAAAAGGAATTTTTCTTCTCTAATAAGTCTCTAAACATTTCTTGACTTAGTATTGTATATCTCTCTTTTTATTTTCTTCTTTTCTTTCTTATACATTCCAAAAATAATTTTTTTATATTTTTCTTTAAAATGAAGCCACAAAATAGTCCAGTTCTCATAAAACTCCCTCATAGTCATATGATTTTTCCATAATTCCACAAGTTCTTTTTTGTCTTCTAAATCTAATTCATTTTCATTAATTCTCTTTATTCCTTTTCTTATTCTTATATATTCTTAATTTTGCTGTACTTTAACCCATATTGCCACATGATCTGAAAATCCAGCATACTTAATTCCTTTTGTTTATAACTTTTAAACTATCAGATATTAAAAAATAATCAATTTCTGTCCTAATTTAATTCCTTTTATAGGTCCACTGCTTATTTTGCCATACACTTAACTTTCCACTTCTCATAATTTCTTTAGCCATTTTTAACATCACAATTGCTCGTATTTTTCCTTACATTACAATTAAAATCACCCACCACTGTAATGTCCATATTTACACAACCATATTCAAGAATATTTTTAAACATCATCTCTCTCTCTTTTTTGTTGCATATGCATATAAGCTATAATTCTATACACATATTTTTCCCATCTCCCGTCTATTACCGTGGTTTGGTCTAGTTCCACTATGGTTACATCTAATATTTGAATGCTTTCTTGACATAATATACATATGCCCGAGCGTGTTTCTTTCCCCATGTTCCAAACTACCACACCATTCCAAAGTTTTTCAGTTTGTGTTCTTCCTTCCTCTGTTAATAATCTGATATCTTCTAAAACAATATGTGTATTTACTGGAGCACACCACTGTAATATAGCTATTCTCCTTTTAAGGTTTTTCATACTGTTCACATTTAAAGCTGATATTTTCACATTTTAAGAACAGTTAGTATAATAAAATGTTTATCCCTTTCCATTCTTATTTTCTCTAAACATTGTTTTTGAATTTTCTTTTCCTTTCTTTAACTCTTTTCCCTATTGAATTTTTTTATTTCTTACTGTGCACCAGTCAACTTCTTCCTTACTTGTATCCTCTATTTCTTTTTCCTTGTTACTTTCTTAAACATCATGTATAACTTCTTTATCAGATACATTTTTGTACATTTTCTTGTATAACACATTCTATCTCTTTATCCTGCATAACTTAATTTTCATTTTCATTTTCTTGCACATTCATTTCACATTCTAGCCATGAATGATCAGTACTGCCACAGTTTTTGCACTTTAAATCACATTTTTGCATTATGCCCTGATTTCCCACATAAATAACATATTTTTTTTATCACATTCATTGATTAAATGATCACTTTTCCACAAAAATAACAAGCTTTTGGTTGACCCTTGTATTTCACAAAGCCCCTATTACCATGAACATCAATAATACTAGGTACATGCATAACATTATCATTTTCCGTTTTCAGTATTACTCCACATTCCCATCCCCCAGTCCATAGTCCTCTTTCATCATATACTTTTGTAATGTCCATTACTTCTTTACATACAGTTAACAAATGTTCTTTCAGTTCTTTTGCTTCAACTTCAGTTCTAAGCTGGATCATTATTCTTTTTTTTTGTTTGTCTGTAAAAAGCTTGCATCACATATTCTGACCATGGATAAATATTTTTCTTTTGTTCATATGCACACAAAAAAATTTCCATTGTCTGCCCAGTCTCAAATATCAAGTCACAAAAAGTCTCTATTAATTAAAATAATGCTCTTACTTCTTTTGCTTTGACACCCAGAGGTGCTACTGCTATGACAGAGTCCCAAACCTTATATCTGTCCAAACTTTCTTCTTTTTTGCACCTCACACATACCGTATACTTATTTTTTGTTTCTTTTATTTCTTTTTTCTTCTTTGCTCCTTCTCCCACAGTTTGTGCATAAGTTTTTGTCTCTTGAACTTTTTCTAGCACAGTCTCTTCTTCTCATTTTTCTTCTTCAATTTTCTCCATGATGTCACTTTGGTTTACCATTTCTTCAAAAATCATCCCACAACCCTCTGGATTGGAGGGTTGTAATTATGCATTTCTCAGACTTAACTGTCTCTCCTTCAAACAATCTCCTCTGAATGTTTTCCTCTAAATCCATCTCTCTTACAGCCACAATCTCCTTTTCTTCCAATATCACTGTTTTTTTCTGCACCCACAGCATCAGAAAAAAACGTCTGGTAGCGATTCTACCATTTGAACTACATTTTCATCAGCCTTCACTTCATTTTCAGCCAAAGCTGAATCAACCATA
Organism: Protopterus annectens; assembly: GCF_019279795.1. NCBI lineage: Eukaryota > Metazoa > Chordata > Ceratodontiformes > Protopteridae > Protopterus > Protopterus annectens. The sequence continues at coordinate 1,300,757,664 of NC_056746.1, read as the reverse complement.
TTGTCTTTCTGTTCCTCAGGACAGGAAACAGGAAGTCAAGATATGTAACACACAAATCCCTCCCCAACTACCAAGAGGAGGGGAAGTTCCCTGGTGGCCTGGCCAAGTTTCCTCAGTAGTACAAATACCAACTCATGTCTCCCCTGAAAAGAAACTTCTAGCCTTGTGGGACTAACCTGGTCAGCAAAAGCATAAGTAAAAAAAAATAAAAATAAAGAATTTACCAGCATTTCTTTACTATTTCTGTCAAGTTTTGATGCTATTTAAAAACACACAAACCTCTGTTTCTATGTTGACCAAGCAAATGACTTTGTGAAACTAAACAGTACTACATGGTTACATTTTCTATTTTTTCCAGTACTTTGCAAATATTTGGGGTTTTATGACTGAACAGCTGTGGAAAAAAAACTCCATTTGGAGGCAAAATTGTAAATTTCTGGTAAAAAATAGTTTACTCTGAGCTTCATGGCATTTCCTCTACTGTCTGGCATAGTTTCTGGCTTTGAATTTTTTTTTTAATTTCAGTCATTTTAAGTGAAAAGGGTCCTTCTGGACTGACACCATCTCAAAAGCCTATTGTGCTAATAATGGCACTAGACTTTGGATTTCAAAGCTATGATACAGACAATATTCCCAAACATGTGACAGAGGAATGCCACAAAACTCCAAACCAATGATATTGCATTTTATGGCAGTATCAAATAAGAATGCTAGTCACCACAGTACAAAAATAGAATAGCTGAGCACTTTTGTCCTTTCAGTTATACAGGCCTTCATCAGAACTAAGTAATCACCCATCCTCTCAAGTTTATATACTCTCCACATACACATGACCCAATGCAAAGAGCCACACGATAAATCACTAAAAAGTCAAAACACAGCAAAATTAAATTAATTAAATAAGATGTATAGAGGTAGAATCTGTTTAATGTATGTATAAAAGGACTTTAAAAAGTCTTATATAATCTGTGTGTAGTGCATGGACCATGGTGATTATGCTGTAGTGCATGGGACATGGTGATTATGCTATAGCGCATGGAGCATGGTGATTATACTGTAGTGCATGGACCATGGTGATTACGCTGTAGTGCATGGAGCCTGGTGATTATGCTGTAGTGCATGGAGAATGGTGATTATTCTGTAGTGCATGGAGCCTGGTGATTATGTTGCAGTGCATGGAGAATGGTGATTATGTTGTAGTGCATGGACCATGGTGATTATGCTGCAGCGCATGGAGCATGGTGATTATGCTGTAGTGCATGGAGCCTAGTGATTATGCTGTAGTGCATGGAGCTTGGTGATTATGCTGTAGCGGATGGACCATGGTGATTATGCTGTAGTGCATGGAGCCTAGTGATTATGCTGTAGCGCATGGAGCTTGGTGATTATGCTGTAGCGGATGGAACATGGTGATTATACTGTAGTGCATGGACCATGATGATTATGCTGTAATGCATGGATCATATTTATTATGCTGTAGAGCATGGAGCATGGCGATTATGCTGTAGCACATGGAGCCTGGTGATTATGCTGTAGTGCATGGAGCCTGGTGATTATGCTGTAGAGCATGGACCATGGTGATTATGCTGAAGCGCATGGAGCATAGTGATTATGCTGTAGAGCATGGAACATGGCAATTATGCTGTAGCACATGGAGCCTGGTGATTATGCTGTAGCGCATGGACCATGGTGATTATGCTGTAGCACATGGAGCATAGTGATTATGCTGTAGAGCATGGAGCATGGCGATTATGGTGTAGCACATGGAGCCTGGTGATTATGCTGTAGCGCATGGACCATGGTGATTATGTTGTAGCACATGGAGCATGGTGATTATGATCAGTTAAGTGCTAGTATAGCACAAGACTCAATTTTAACAAGTGCTAAGCAGATCCTGCTTAACTTGTTAAGGTCAGGTCTCACACTAGACAGTCAAACCTGTCAGTACTGACCAGCAAAGACAGTGTCAAAATAAAATAAAAAACAGATTTGTTTCTGCCTGCTGTCTGTACCAGTCACATGTTCCTGATTTCTTGTTATAAACTTAGAAAGGAGCTAGAATAACAGGATGTGTGTTTGCATGCATTTTCTTAAGAATACAAACTCTGAAACCTCAAATGTATGCCATTATTTAGTGACTTAAATCCTTAGGGATTTGTGCAAAAAACCAAAGATTTTATGAGGAACAAATCAAACATATGAGGCAAAAATCTGGACCCTCTGTGAAAATCTGGACATTTGAGAGGCATGGTAAGGTGGGTGCAAATATAAAGAACTGGGTTACACTGTTTTTAAGACAGCATTTCCTATGTGTTTTACGGCTCTGAAAGCCACTAAAACACTTGGCATTGCTTTCTTTTTTTTTCTGTAACTAGGAGTACATGGAGCATAAAAAGTTCCATGCACCACAAAAAAATTATAATCAGGTTTCTGATCATAACCTCTAGTTATGCACCACAAAAAATTATAATCAGGTTTCTGATCATAACCTCTAGTTATGCACCACAAAGAATTATAATCAGGTTTCTGATCATAACATCTAGTTATGCACCACAAAGAACTATAATCTGGTTTCTGATCATAACCTCTAGTTATGCACCACAAAGAATTATAATCAGGTTTCTGATCATAACCTCTAGTTATGCACCACAAAGAATTATAATCAGGTTTCTGATCATAACCTCTAGTTATGCACCACAAAGAATTATAATCAGGTTTCTGATCATAACCTCTAGTTATGCACCCCAAATAATTATAATCAGGTTTCTGATCATAACCTCTAGTTATGAGCTCTTGACATGGATGCCAAGATTCACCTCAAACTTCACTTTCGAAGTGAATTTTTTGGCATCCATGTTTCGAACACACAATAAGCAGCTTATGATCAACAAACCAATCATAATCCACTATATGCTAACCAAACTGTGAAAAAGTATACAGATATATAAATATGCATAAAAAATGTATATGTAATGAATTGCATAAAACTGTATATAAAATAGATCTGTAACAGTTCTAATAATAGTAATAGTTCTATATAAAATAGTGTAAAAAAAGGACAAAAGTGCTCAACTAATAAAATTTTAAAACTGAATCAATGTTTACACTTCGAAGGCTGGCATTCTCATTTGGTACTGCCATGGAAAGTTATGATACAGCTTTAATTCTACATAAAAGAGCAACATACTGAAAACGAAATTGCTATCACAGCCTCTTCTTCTTCAGCTGTCAGCTGAGAACTAAATGCATCATGGGTTGCAAGCTTTCTTAAAGATAGATGTACATTTGCACATATACACATATTAGAAAGGAGTACACTAAATTGCTATCATCACACACCTCATATTTTAATTCAACGATATTTAATTACTTATACAATGATGGTTCATTTGTATTCAAAAATCACCACCCTGACTGGACAGCCCAATCAGCTTGCCTGTTGTAAATCGAGCATATACTAATAGAATAAAGTCCAGACGCTGAAGTATCATTGATCGGCCATTCTTTCTACTTGAATAAGCTGACAGACAGATTAAAACAGAATAGAAATCGGGTACATTCTCAAAAATAAAGAAACAGAAATGTACCTGATTTTATTCTACTTCTGCACTGTCACGTAAAATCTCAACAGAAAAAAAAAACAGCAACAGACATTCTCTTTTCTGTGTTACTTCTCCTACACTGTTCTGATATACGCATGCTCAGTACATCAGGAAGGAAAGAAAAACATGGAGGAACATTTCAGTGCCCTTATATAAAGACATTATTTAAGAATGGCAAGCAATTTCTTTATTAAATAATTCATTGTATAATAGCAATAATTGACTCCTGGGTGTGGGTATATCAGAATTTACCCACAGTTGGCTTTGTTTAATCACTTGTGCTTCATCTGAGTGATAAATTCATGCCACCCTTAGGTAAATCCAGAAATACCCACGACAAGTCGAATTATTGCTTAAATGTTTGCCCATGCAGACATCTTAAAATGTCGTGTCCTGATTTATGTCACAGGACCTCAGCAGTAGAATGGTTCTGATAGCAATATACCTTTGTTTGTATTTTTTAATTGTCTATGTTACTTCATCACTGCTATAAAGTACAATGCAAAATACTCCAGTCAGAGCATCCCAATATCAGAGTTTTAATCAGGAAGGCATGATTAAAGTATTTCAGAACAGCACTTATTTTAAAATAGAATGATACACTTTTGTTGCTATTAAGTGCAATACAAAGTGTTATAACTCCAGTCAGAAAAATACAGTCAGAGTATTTCAGAATATTGTTTATTATTGCAGGCCTTATTATCCATGGTAGGGTATGTGTGTGGGGTCAGAGATGGGCCAGGAGACATCATCCCAGACACCAGAACTCCTTCTTCCATCCAATAAAACAAATGTTTGATTCTGCTTACTGTAGTTGTAACAGAAGCTCTCCCGTTCTCATTGCAACAAATGCTTGCCTCTCTATGCTAACATGGATTTGGTGCAGATTTTTGGAATATGAGTAAACAGCAAGCCTGGGAGGTGATGCTAGTAACAGTATTTTGATGAAGAGCTGGGAAACAATGCCAGCATATATCTGATGTTCTATCAAGCACCTTCATGGTATAGGATATTTAGTCCTGATGGAAGGTAGCTAGTTAAACCTGGCTATTTTAAACACCTCATGGACAGCAACAACCACAAGAGAAAGTTCCATGCATATAATTACAATAAAATGTCTCACTTAATGAAGTACAGTGCACTCCTCACAAGAGAAAATGTTTTATATGTTCTACAAGATAAAGCAAAAGAGATTTAAAGGAGTTTCAGTTCTAGCAGTAGATAGGAAGCTTGCTTACATTATACTGGCATTTCTAGGAAGCTTACTTATATTATTCTGGTATCTCTCACACTTATCAGAATTAATGCTTGACCTTTTGCACTCAACAAGTGGTTAGCTTCACATCAGAGCTCTTGACCAGAATAATACGCATTATTTTGTATCTGTATTCCATGCAGCACATCAGTCGTGAGTCACCCCATTGCACATCCTCATGACCAGAAGTGCATATTATGCCACAGGAGCAGAGTGGGAGGGGCTACTGATCCATATTCAAGCTTCGGCAGGAGCACTGTAATATAGAAAAAGGACTGCTAGCCAGACTTTGGTCTTGATGAACACTCAGACCACCATGCAAAACACAGAGGGCTCTTCAAGAGAATCACATTGCTGGTCCCTAAGACACCAATACACCTGATGCAACAAGTGCAGGTATATAATGCATGCACCCTACTCCACTGGCAGTACCCCCCAACCATAGAAATAACCTGCACAGTTGTTAAACTGCTTGCTTATAGTGGGTATTGTGCCAACTGCACAGTGAGATAAATGTTTTAATGGCCTTCCCAAAAGAAATGTGTCCTTAAAGAGTTGCACCCTCACATAGACACACACACACACACACACACACACACACACACACACACACACACACTCATATTCACACACTAATAATTCACATCCAAGGCTTATCTTAACACTCTCACAGTGCTATACCCCTGTCCTGATGTGATTTCTGAGAAATGACATAATCATTCATACCAGAATTGCAAAACTTTACTTTCAGACATACTAGAGCACATGATCAGAACAGTAGAACTGATAACTGCATTCTTCACAGACATTTGGAGGACTAGTGCCACACAAGACTCGAAGCCAGCTCCCAGTTGCAAACCTTTGACTCTATAGAACAGGCAGTCACTCCACCATAAGATTTACAGAGCTTTTCCTTTTCCTTTAGTTCTTCTAGTAAATATCAGTAGGAGTGGTAATGTAATGGATCACATTCAGCAAACATCAGCATATCAATGAGCTCTAGACTTGAGTAGGGGGGGGACTCATATTGTGAGGGCTTAGAAAATGAAGAGGGAAAACATATGAAGAAAACTACCCTGCACACATGGCCAAATGTTTGCAGACTTCCTAGACTCACAAGGTATGTATCTCCTCTACTGACCCATACCTCCAACAGACTAACAAAACATTCAAAGTCTTTTTTTCCACTAGAGGGTGCAGCATAGCCCACATTTTGGGACAGGAAGAAAGCCATTAAGTGTTAGGCCATTATAGTAATTCTGTCTTATGAAGTCTGTGGGAAAAAGCTAAATTGATTTATTTGTACCACATTTTGCAAATACCTTCAAAAAGGAGTTTTTTCAGATCGTTCATAAATAATATCTGTACTGGCATAACAAGATGCAATGTTGTTTAAACAAGTACAAAAATCATTTTCAAAATTCAGCCTGTCAGTAGCAGCAATGTGATATTTGACTGTGATGCACTGGTATCCCGTTTAACTTTTGTTTTCATGTTATACCTGTTGTTTCCTGCGGTAAGCTCTAGCTCCCCATCATGCTGAATCAGATAAAGTGGCTATAACAGGATAAATGAATGAGCAGCAATCTACATTCTGCTAACAAATCCAAGTTTGAAGAAGCATAATGTAAGTTCATCAGATAAAGTCAGAGAGATTCCAACTGTCAGGGAATCAGAGAAATCTGATAGCTGGGCCACCTTACAGAAGTAGAAATCAATTAAGAAACACAAGGGTAGCTGGGTGAAACAGTGGCCTCCTGCGGTAATACATGTCACTACTCAGTATTAATGGTTCACATATAGCACAGAGGCCACAGCCACTAGAATAGTAGTATAGCAAATATTCAGTAGTTAGACGAGAATTTTGCATTCCTGCTAATTCCACACACACACACACACTGCTTGTCAGAAAAAAATATGAATTGTTGTTCTTCTACTGGCCCTGTTGGAGGCAGGCACTGAGGAAATGCTCTTGCAGAAAATTGGTGCTCACCAGAAATGGGTACTTTGTGCTTTAGGGTATTTCCTACTGCACTTACAAAATTTAAATATACATGTAAATATAAACCATTGAAGCATTCAGCTCATATTTTCCATCCCAGATGTCCAGACAAAAGGCATGACAGTGACAATTCAATTTGTAGGGAGGAGCTCAAAGATGCAGTTGCCAAATAAAAATTAGGGGAACTCTATGAGGAGGGAGGCAGACCTATCTTTTCAGTAGTCACTTTAACAAAAAGAGAACAATGCTGCTATTCTGAACAGAAGGAAATTGGCTCCAGTTAGTCTCCGCCTTCACTGTCAGCATTCAGTTCCTCTGCTCTGTCCCAGAGTTCAGTTTCATCCAAGTTTTAAACATTTTGTTTTACTGACATTGTCAGGCAGTTTTGCAAGTGTGAAGACAAAATATAGCATGCTTCTGGTTCAAGTGACAAAACACAGTAATGCTTGCATTTCAGAGTAATGTTTTTCTGCAGAAGCTAAACAGATTAAGGATGGAGGAGGCATGTTGCTACCTGTTCACCTAGCTACAAAATTAACTGCAGTTTTCTTTGGCCACGAGAATGAGTTCCGTCACAATCTGAGCATTAATTATTTTCGATATATTTTTACTTCCGTTTATGAGTTATTTATTTATTTTTCATGCTTTGACTATGTTTTCGAATGTATTTTGTGGATTAGAGTAACCAAAGCAGTCATACTGCAACAAGGTGTAGCTGGATTAATAAGATTAATACCTTTGCAAATAACTGATAAGGTCAGAGAATCACATCACAGCGGTAAGAAAGGCAGCTATAGATTTGGCAGCTCTGCAAACAATAAATAGAAAAGTCTGATCATTGAAGGGTTAAAGATTTGATTTTCTATGTAGTAAGTCTGACATTGATACTTCAAACCTTATCCTTGTTTATCGACAAGACAACTATTGCAAGCATAATGGATCAGCTGAAGGATTCATGAACATGCTCTGCACTGAGTAAGGTTCTTTTGCACTTTAATGCAGTTGATCAAATAGGATTCCATATTGTACACAAGCTCTGTGGCTAACAGAAGGATGGAGCTGTGACTATAACTCAGATGACTTAGGTTCAATTACGATCCTTGGAATAGAAGCCAGGGAGGGATGAGGAACCACTACCCTTGCAGTTTTCCTGGGGACACAATGGGAAGGAGTAATTATTGGGGGCACATCTCCCATTGTAGAATAGACTAGAGACCTGATGGCACCCATCTGCATACAGGGGAGGAGAGGGCTGCGGAGGGGCTGCATACCAGAGTGACATCCCCCAGCTGTGCCCACTGAATGTTATCCCCTCCAGTGCTTGCTAAGGCATCCATGGAAGGCTATGACATAAAAACAAAGGCAAAAGCCCAAAATGTTTGTGTATGTGTTAGTTGCACCAAAGTAAGCTCTTCAAACACCCCCACCACCACCACCACCACCAATGGGCATTACTGTGGCAATCATGTAGATGGTCAACAGGCATGAGAGTCCCCCAAATGTTTTCAATATCTCAACCCAGGCTGTGACTGCAAATGGTCCGTTGTGATCAGTGTACCACCCAGGTAAACAAACTAAATAAATAAAGAAAGCAGTGTCAGTGGCACAACACTTAGCACTCCCGCCTTTGGTGCACAAGATTGTGGGTTCTATTCCCACAGGTATATTAATTGCTGACACTGCAGTGCAGCATAAAGGGGTGCAGTCCTGAGTGTGTTGTCCTTTGGATGAGATGTTAAACCAAGGTCCCATCTGACTGAGATGATGATTGCTCAGATGGTTGTAAAAGATCTTATAGCATCTATCAAAAAGAGTAGGGAAAGTTCCACAATGCCCTGGCCAGAATTCCCTAAATAGTATAAACACCAACTTTGGTCTCCTTTGAAAATAGTGGAACTAACCCAGTCAACAAAAGGATAAATAAAAATAAAAAAAAAAATGTTATAGGCTGTATGAGTTCATAAACAACATAACTATGCAAATGAAGCATGACTAAGCAGTATATGCACAAAGCATGACTAATCAAAATGCACAAAGCATGACTAATCAGTATATGCACAAAATTGTCAGGTCTCTTGCAGGGCTGGCCTTAGGTGAAATGGGACCTTAGGTGAAGGACTGCATGGTGCGTCCAGTCTACTGCCCACTGCTGCCCCCTTCCACACACACACACACACACACACACACACACACACACACACACACACACACACACACACACACACACACAAAACCCTCACCCCCATCCTGGCCTCCCCACACCATCCAGATTACTTTTTTCTTCCTTTTCTCACATTTTGTTTTATTCTTCAGCTTTTTTTTCATCCTTTAAACACACTCTAATTTGGCAACACTGCATTGTAATAACAATGTAGGAAATAATTGAAATGGGGGGTATGCTGGCCCTAGGCCCCCCTAAGCCATGTGTTTTCTAATTGCTCTGAAGTGCATTTTATAGCTTTTTTCATCTCTCTAAAGGTGGCCTGAATAAAAACCATGACTAAAAAAAGAAATTCAGTCTTCCTCTCTGCTTTACATTTTCTTACATCCTTTAAGCTTGTTGTAACTGTGCAAGACTGCACCTTAATAATAGTTTAGGAAATAAAGGAATCAGGCCATGAGGTTGGAGACATCCCAAGATGCAGTTTTAGAACATTGCTCCAGTCTTTTGATCCACTGATGACCTGAACAAAAATAAGTAAAGAAAGAAATGAAGCTTTATTTTCATATTTCAAGGAAGGAATAACTTGTGTTCAAGGTTTAATGTGCAGAGATAACAAAACAGAGTCCTTGGCCCTGTAGAAGCGAGGGGATAAAGTCCTCACTGCACCCCAGACAACCCATTTCCAAGTAGATGCATGGTGGGAAAAAATGATATAACATCTACAGGGTCTGTATTGCGCCTCAAGTCCATGTTTACAACATGTTGCACTGTTAGCGTGATGGGGGGGGGTTTCTTGTGTAACATAACATACTGTGTCTTTTGAATGTATTGTGCAATGTTAGATTTTTATATAATAGGTTTTATTTGAATTGATTTTTTTTTTTTTTTTATATGTGGCATTTTGTACATTTGAATCATTAATCATATATTTCATATTGAAATTGTTTTTGACATCAGTTTTTCATACATTGTTTACCCGTTACTTTAAGAGTTTAGCACTGATTTCAACTTTGAATTTCAACTGTTCAGTTTATGCTGTTATCTTGGTTTATCCAATAGGATCTGTTTTTTGATTGCCTGCACTAGTATTTTAACAGGAATGGTTTATGGATTTTGTCATTCATTCTGAAGTCCAGATCGGACAAAAGTGCTTAATGAATCTGATGTAGCTCTATTAAAGGATACTTTTTAATGGCTCAGTGCTTCCACATCATTTTTGCCTTTCTTGTGGTTCTTGGTTGGATTTCTTTCAATTTTTGTGAATCTCAAATATTATTCTGTTATTATTTAGTAACTACATCCCTCAACAAATTACCAGAATACCACAAGTTTTACTAAGAATTGACTGAATATATGAAGCAAATTCAGGAACAGTTGAAATGTATAAATACCTGACTCTCTGCTTGCCAGGGATAAAAAAAAACACACACACACATACTTGCAACAAACCACACCATTCTTAAAGGTGCAGGGGGTTTCAGTCTCTTTAATTTGAATAGATATTTTACTCCAGGGATCAGGTATGCATTGGCAGATAAATCTATCATGTCAGCATGTCCTGTGTATTTATTTATTAGTGAAAATTTAAACCTTTAGTACAGATGTTTATTGTGTTAGTTTTTAAAGAGACTCTGGAGGGCAGGGATCTTCATGGCCCTAATTGCTAAACATAAATCACCACAGAGGAACCAATAAGACACAAAGTATAGGGATTTAAGTCTGTTTTGGTAGCTAAGGATCTTCAGGCATGTTATCTTTTAAGTTAGGGCAAATACATGTTAAAAGGGGCATTTATATACTCAATAGTTTGTTTGATAAGGGATCCATAGGGAGAAATGATAACTTATTTTGATCTAGATGAATGCCTTTAGATATCAGTTCGGCCAGACTGAAGGATTGTCTAACTACTGATTTGATACTGTGGTCAAAGGGCAGAGGATTGTCAATGAAGGGATGGAGATTTTGAAGACTAATTCAGATTGATGGGGGGCCCCCATGTACACTATTGGGTATGGAACAAATTTGTTTTCCGACTTTAACAATACTGCATTTTTTAACATTTAGTTTAAGCTCATTTTCTTTATGGCAGTTATTTGCAAGGTCTAGACCAAGCTGCAGTAAAGTAGTATCAGAAGTTGAACAAACAACACCTAGCTTGCAATCATCAGCAAATTTAGTTAGCTATTGTTCTGGATGATAGGTTTGAAAGTTAGAGAAATCAATGCCAAATAACTGGGGTCTCTGCATATTGCCCTGAGGACACAACTGGTAAGTGTTTTACTTTCTAAGATGATTCCAGCTACTTTAACTAATGTGCGGACTGTCTGGCATCCATTTTGCTATCCACGTCAAAATATAAGGATTTATGCTTAGGTCTTTAAATTTGTTGACAACACTAGAGGGAGGAATTATGTCAAAGGCCTTGGGCAAGATTAAGGAGAACTGTGTCAGCTGCATGCCTGCTAGCCACAAAGTGGAACATCTGGACTGATAGCCATGCATGACAATATTAGACTGCATCTTTGTGCATACAACGTACTTGTGGTCAGAAATCTGCTGATTGAGTGTCTCATGGTCAACATTTAATGAAACTGAATTGGTGAAGAGCCACAGCACTCAGGTTTTCAGAGTCTGTGGGTGGATGTCCTGTCTGATGTACAAAGTCTGTATGACAGAGGAACAAGCTGAAAAACCTGAGCCATGCTTCTGATGTCAAAGTGTAGGTGTACAGCATGTATACCACCATATCCACAGCAGTACTGCCTATTCAGTACAATCACCAGTGAAGACCACATTCCAGAAGAAATCTGCTGCCATTTGCCGCATTGTGGACCTACACAAACTCCTCCTCATAATGCCAGTCAAACACAGAGGCAGAGTGTATACATCTGGGTGTTTGCTTGTTCTTCTTAAACACTACAGTACTCCAACAGCATCACACATTTGGACTGTATGTTGGGCTGTAGCCAATTCAGCAGGCCACCATGAGCTGCAACAGTCAAAGCTCAATGCACCATAACAGCACTCATAGCTCACTGGAGGGCGAAAACTGTGCAGTACTTAGTCTGATACTGTGGGGCAGAAGCCAAGGGAGGCAATCGGATACATCATGCAACCATTGCCATCAGATATAGTGTAACTCTCCCTTGTATTGCCTGCCATTACACCATGTTGCAGTCAAACTGTATGATGGTAGAATGAGGAGTACATTCTGGGCTGTGAATGGTGCCTACAAACTGTGTATTCATAAAACACATCAAAAGAAAGAAAGGTTGGCTCACTCTGGGATATGGAAATATAGATATGACAAGCTTACTGCCTTCCTCTTCTCTTTTTTTTGTGAATTATTTTACCCAGGCAGTGCCTGTAAATAGTCAGCTGTGATCAGTGTACCAGCCTGGTAATCAAATGTAAAATAAATAAAATAAAAATAAAAAAGGACATGATAGGAATGCCTCCATAACAGCACTTATATGCATATACCCCAACGGACATGTGGATTGGGCAGATGCTATCGCTAGTGGTACAATGCACTGCTTCGGTAGGTTGTGGGGTGTAACTGCACATACTGTTTGTAAAAGCAGTGTACTCCTCTTGTGGAATGCAGTACTCATTCAAATGCTCCACATATGTCCTAGTACCCATGTGTGGTGTGGCTACATGGATTTTCATTGTACACACTGTAACATTTTGATAAACGCACTAGTATATTTAATACTGCTCATATACTGGAATGTGCCCCTTATGGTACCAGTAATGGTTTTGTATGGCATACATGCTGTAATTTTATGGCATATACCTTGTGTGATACCCTGCCTGCCTTTAATATGCATTAGTGGAATTTTTCTGGTGTGTGTGTGTGTGTGTGTGTGTGTGTGTGTGTGTGTGTGTGTGTGTGTGTGTGTGTGTGTGTGTGTCTGTGTGTGTGTTCACATGTGTGTGCTTTGTGAAAATCATGCAAATTTTGTAAATATGAGTATGTGCTTTCCTTTCCCTGCCTAGGTAGAATGCACCTTCCTTTTTTCATGGTGTGTTTTGCACTAAGAAGTGACCTCACATCTGCATGGCCATAGCACATTATCTTACCCCCTTCCATTTTGCATGTATCCCCACAGAGCTGGCCTTGCTCCTGCATCACACACCATGTTGCATGCATGCAACAACACATTATGTGACATACTCATTATACATCATATCAAACATCACACAGCCAAAAAAAAAAAAAAAGAAAAGAAACAGAAAAGAAAACTACAGTATTCATTAGACTGAAATTTCAGTTCTCTAACAGAATAGACTTATTGCATCATACATTTGCATATAACATAGATGATTATGATTGACTCACCATTTTAACCTCTTATTATGTGTTCAAAACATGGATGTGAAGAAATTTACCTCAAAAGCGACGCTCAACAAGTGAATCTTGGTATCCTCATCAAGACCCATAATACATAGTTGTGATCAGACAGATAATCTTAATTCTTTGTAGTGCATGGAGATTTATTTATTACATATAGTACTTGTTACAGAAGAAAAAAAAACAAAAAGCATAAAGTGTTTTCCTGGCTTATAAAGCACTTAGTGAGCGCTTTCAAACAGAGAGCAAAGTTCTCATGGTGAATCTTGGCATCCATGTCAAGAACACATAATAATACATGATGACTGAAGACCATAATTCCTTGTAGTGCATGGAGATTTATCGGCTTCATGGACTACTAGCTTCAGATGTTTAAAATAAAGAAAAAAGACACAATGTGTTGTGCTGGTGTTGAAAGCTGATAAAGCCATAGGGAAGTGGTTTAGATTCTTACCTATTCCTTGTCAAAGTAATGACTGCAATGTAGTAGACAGAAGGCAAAAACTGAGTTGAAACAAAGCCATTTATTTTTCTGCTGTTGTTGTTCTCTGGCCAGCACTGTTAGCTTTTAGTATCAGATATGATCCTAACAGCATGTAGGGGTGTTTAACAACTGTTAATCACCCTTCTAAGCATTGTTAAGGTCTACTCTTGCACTAGGTTGGCATTGAACCAGGATGTTATTAAATTTGTAAATGTTGCCCCATCTTATATCATCAAATTGCATGGAACATTTTAATTTGTTGTATTGTAAGCAGTCTATTATTTTTGATGTATCAGATATCAAATATAAAAAAATAATCATATAGTCCAGTTCTTCCAATAAAGCACTTTCCCAGTACCTTAAGATATGAAGCTGCTCATAGTTAACTCCTGCACTGTTTTATTGTAAGGCCCAAATTATGTTTGGACCACTTTTCCTTCCCCCCTGAAATCCCACACCTTGTATGATGGGGTGGTTAAGCCATGTCTTTGTTGTATGATGAGAGCCATTTCAATATAAAACTAGGTGGGTCTTTCCTTTTGTCTAGCTCTTATGAATTGTCAACCCGACACATCCATGTGGTAATGATATACACTAGCCTTCTTAATCCATTTAATGTATTCTGAGATGATTTCCTGAGGTAGATGTCTCACAAAAAATAGAATCTTAGACAGCAACAAAATCTTAATTACCTAGAGTCTACTCAAGACTAATAGTAACAATTTTCCAGACTATAATTTTATTTTATTTTTTTCCTCAATAATTTTTATTGAAGTTTTAACACTCAATTAACAAATTATAACATGCACATAAAAAAATAGACAGCTAAATGAACCATCTGTTATCAAAACACAACAAAACAACTATTTACATAGGTGATTACTATAAAACAAAAAAATTGAAATAGATTCTCAAGTATTAGCATATTATTATTTAGGCATTAATGACTGTTTGTTTAGCAGTTCTTTAAACTTCATCCAAGTGTTGTAAGAAGTGGTGATTGTGATTGTTCTGGTCTTTATAGTAAGAAGTTTTAAACGACAAACATCGGTTGGAGTTATTATAAATTATTTCAAGGCTGGAGTATGTTCATTTTTCTACCTCTTAGTGATAACTTTTTTTGCAAATGTTAAATTGAGTAGTTTATTCTTTTTACACAAGCAGGTATTGGAGTATTAAATAAAATTGGTGATTTGGTTAAAATAAATTTATCATTGAATAATGCCTGTAAAACTAATATTATCCCAGAATGGTTTAAGCACATTAGAATAAAAAAAACATGCTCTCAATCAGCTTTAACGTTTAATTTATGTCTCCAACAATCTACTTTTTTGTACATTAATTCAACTCTGTGTGGAGTAATGAAAGTTTTATGCATAAATTTACAATAATATATAATCTCCACTTTAATAAAGAAGTAGTTTGTTTGAGGATAATAATATTAATTTTATCATCTTCACTTGGATTACTTATGTTTATCTGTTTGAAATAATCCCAATAACTTTCATTATAATATTTTATTGTATTTTGACCACTTTATATAATTTGGATAAAAGTCCTTTCCCTAGAATATTCTGATGGATCACAATATTTAGGAGCTCAATGAGTTTAGGAATAGAATGTCTTACTCTCGGCTGCTTAGATTGAATTTTATATTCTACTACTTGTCTACAATTTTTAATATCTAACCACATTTCCTTAAATAGTCATTTTTTGTTATACACTCTACAGTTTGCAGTTTTTCTTTGTCCAGCAGTTGAGACCAGTAAATCACAATTTTCACCTTCAATGTAATGATTGTAGATAAGTTAAATGTACAAATATTGTTTTGAGTATAAGCTATAGGAAACAATAGAAAAAAACATGCTTTATATTTTGGGTTCTTATAAATAAAATTTCTGAAAGTAGTCATAATCATTGAAATATAAGAATAATTAACTAACAGATTCCGACTATCTAAGAAATAATCTTTTACCAACCAAAGGAGATTATTATTTAATATTGTATGATGATGTAAATTTGTCAAATTATTGAATTTTAACCAAATGTTTTCTTGTATCTCTTTCCATTTAGCACAATAACTATTGTTTAACCAGAGAGCAATAGTCTTAATAAATGATGATAAAGAGTATATTTCTAAATCTGGTAAACCACTGCCTCCAGAGGACCATTCATTTAAGTTATGATTTAGAGCTAATCTTGATTTGTTAGGATACCAAAGAAATTTCAGAATTAAAGAATTAAAATCTTTTATATTTTTAGAGGAAGGAAGAGAAAGAGAGTGTATTATATATAACATTTTTGGTAAAATAATCATTTTAATTAAAGACAGTCTCTCTTTCAATGTGACAAAAACTTATTCCATTTGTTAATAAGATTCTTTATAAAGGTTAAACTATTATTATAATTAACAGCTATTATGTTTTAATGTTATCTGTTAAAATTATCCCTATGTAGTTGATTTTTTATTTACTAGAATATATTTAGAAAATCTTTTTTCCATATAATAGGTGTTAGAACTTATAGGTAAAATTTCCAGATTTCTTCTGAAAATGTCTATTGCATTGACAATAGCCTTAAGAGAACTATTGTTGTTATTTAATGTCAAAAGGATGTCATCAGCAAACAGCTGTATTTTGGAATTTAAATTATTATTTATTTGTATGCCTTTAATATCTAAGTTAGATGTTATGTAATTTGCAAATGTTTCCATAATTAAGGTAAAAAGCAATGGTGAAAATGGACAACCCTGCTTAGTTTCCCTAGTAATCAAAACTGATTTTGAAATAGAAGAATCTATTTTATATAAGCAAAGACATTTTCATAAAGACATTAAAAAGTTGCAAGAAATTATTTGAAAAATTACATTTCTCTAAAACTAAGAAAAGGTATTTCCAATTAACTGAGTCAAAAGCACTTTTAATGTCTAAACTCAATAAGGTCAAGTTTTCTTTTGTGCTATTAGCATATTCAATTATAGTTAATATTCTTCTAATGTTATAATATGTATTCCTATTTATTATGAATCCAGTTTGATCGTTATTAATCAGCAATGTAAGAAATTGTTGAATTCTACTAGCGTGAATAGTCATACATATTTTATAATCAGTATTTAATAATGAGATTGGTCTATAAGAAGAACAATCTGCTGGGTCTTTATCTTCTTTTAAGATCAGAGAAATAAGTATTTCCATGATGGTGGAACTTTTATAAGACCCTTAACTAAAGAAAAAAAATTGAGCAAAATACTTAAAGCTTCTTTAGGCATAAGTTTATAGAATTCTGCCATTATGTCATCATTACCATGAGCTTTATTAGATTTTCGCTTATTAATTTGATTTTTAAGTTCAGATATTAATAGAGGTCTATCAACTGACTTCATCTGATTTTCAGATATTTATTTTTAGTATGGTTTCTAATGAAAGTTTAATTATTTCTTGGGAATCGATAATTGGCTTGTGTTAATTAATTTTATTAAAGTAAGCTCAAAATGCTTTACTTTCTGTAAATTATTAATTTATTTTGTTATGTTGTCATTTTCTTTTTGTCTAATTTTAATTTATCAATGTTTTCTTGTATATCAATCAGTTCTTTGTCCCATTGTGTTCTCTGTAGAGAATACCAACTCATAACTTTACCGTACAAATATGCTTTTAAGGCATCCCATAAGTAAATCAATGTTATGTCTTCTGTATAATTAAGTTCAATAAAGGCCTGAACTTCTTTATTAAAGAATTCTTTAAAATCCATTAAATTGATTGTCAGCAGATATCCTTTTAATGGGAGCACTATATTACCATTTAACATAAGCTTAAATGTTATAGCATTGTGGTCAGAAAGCAGACAAGATACTACTTTAACCTTATCTAGTCTAGTAATTAAATCACTAGAAAAAGATACTCTATCTATTCTAGATTGTGATCCATGTCTATGTGAAAAGTGTGTATAGAAGAGTGATTCTGGATCTGCAAATTTGTTCATCATCTTCTTTCGGCTGTTCCCGTTAGGGGTCGCCACAGCGGATCATCTGTTTTCATTTCTTCCTGTCCTCTGCATCTTGCTCTGCACATCAACCACATGCATGTCCTCTCTCACCACATCCATAAACTTTATCTTAGGCCTTCCTCTTTTCCTGTTACCTGGCAGCTTCATCATTAGCATCTTTTTCCCAATATACTCTGCATCCCTCCTCAGCACAATCTTGCCTCTCTGGCTTTGTCTCCAAACCTTCCAACCTGGGCTGACCCTCTAATATACTTATTCCTAATCCTGTCCACCCTCGTCACACCCAGTGCAAATCTTAACATCTTTAACTCTGCCACATCCAGCTCAAACTCCTGCCTTTTTGATCTGCAAATTTGTTAATATCTTTAATTTGAAATATGTCTATAAAATTAATTAATGCTTTTGCTGAGGCTGTTATCCTATGTTTTCTAATAGTATTAGAGTCCTCCTCTTTTAAAATACAGTTAAAGTCTCCTGCAAGTATAATTCTACTGTTTGAATGTTGAATAAGCTGATCTAATTGATGCTTAACAGATTTAACTCCTATAGCAAGCATCCAATATACATTATTAAGACTATATAGTTTTCTTTTGATTTCTATAGTTATAGAACAAAACAACCCTTTGTCATCATTATCTGTATTTGGAGCATTAGGTAAAGGTATAGAATTTTTCCTCAATATAGCTACCCCTCTTTTTTCTGATTGTAGTGCAAACTAGTTAACACAGTACAATATTTACTATTAGGTCTGTCTATGTCTCCTTGCAACAAATGTGTTTCTTGTAAAAACATAATCTGGGAAGTGAATACATTCAGATACTTGTTTAAACTACCCCTGTTGCAACCATTATCTAATCTATTAATATTAATGGAAATGCAATTTAAATTTGTCATATGATAGTCAAGACAAAGAAACAAATAATATCATAATAATTCCAAGTTGTAGTGTTAATAATAAACCACCCATAGGAATTTTGAACTGCCTGTTTATAATTTTAAACAGACTGCCAATAAAAGACAAAATGTTACACAAAAAAATTAAACATAAAGCTCTTTTATCATTCATTCCCCTCATACAGTCTAATACTCATATTTTGAATAGTGAATCCATCCAAACATTCCTACCCATGAGCAAGAGTATGTCTAATACCACTCTGCTACAATAAAAGCAATAAAATAATTTACAAAAGCAATAATAAAAGAATTAAAAAAAAATCTCACTCTAAAAACACCATAAACAATTCAAATTTTCTCCGTAAAGAATAAACCTTTTTTTCTTAAATAATGTCTACACAATATTATGATAAAAAGTGAAAAGAAAGAAACCTTTAAGAGAAATGCAGCATATAATGTGAGAAAGAAAATAGTGAACTAAATATTCACATTATATAATCCCAGTAGATTAGCAGATCTAAATCATGACACTCAAATATTAATGTTTTTCAAATAGTTAAAAAATATTCATCATTTTCAAGATGTAATGTTACAAACAGTTAATGACATCATTCTTACAGTGTGAATCAAAACTGACCAGTGGAAAGTAAGAATGAAGAATAAGTACTGAATTTCATTCAATATATTAACTTCTGAATTTGAGTGACTCATTTCTATCATTCCGACAACAGTGATCCTCATTTCATGTCATTATCTCTATGACTGTATATATTAGAATTCTGCTCCAACTATGATGAAGTATGTACATGCAAATAATATATTAATGATTGTATTCAACACTATTCTACTACATAGCTTCATAGAATGTATACAATGATGTGACTTCTTCATCTTCTTCTTTCGGCTGCTCCTGTTAGGGGTCGCCACAGCAGATCATCTGTTTCCATTTCTTCCTGTCCTCTGCATCTTGATCTGTCACACCAACCACCTGCATGTCCTCTCTCACCACATCCATAAACCTTATCTTAGGCATTCCTCTTATGCTGTTACCTGGTAGCTTCATCCTTACCATGTTTTCCCAATATACTCTGCATCCCTCCTTAGCACATGTCCAAACCAATGTAATCTTGCCTCTCTGGCTTTGTCTCCAAACCTTCCAACCTGGGCTGACCCTCTAATATACTTATTCCTAATCCTGTCCACCCTCATCACACCCAGTGCAAATCTTAACATATTTAACTCTGCCACGTCTAGCTCTGACTCCTGCCTTTTTGTCAGTGCCACTGTCTCCAACCCATATAACATAGCTGGTCTCACTACTCTGTTGTAGACCTTCCCTTTCACTCTTACTGGTACTCGTCTGTCACAAATCACTCCTGACACTCTTCTCCACCACTCCATCCTGCCTGTACTCTCTTCTTCACCTCTCTTCCACACTCACCATTACTCTGAGCTGTTGATCCCAAGTATTTAAACTCACCCACCTTCACCGCCTCTACTCCCTGCATCCTAACCATTCCTCTGTCCTCCCTCTCATTCACACACATATATTCTGTCTTAGTCCTGCTGACCTTCATTCCTCTTCTCTCTAGAGCATATCTCCACCTGTCCAGGGTCTCCTCCACCTGTTCCCTGCTCTCACTACAGAACACAATGTCATCTGCAAACATCATAGTCCACAGGGACTCATGTCTGATCTCGTCTGTCAACCTGTCCATCACCATTGCAAATAAGAAAGGGCTCAGAGCTGATCCTTGATGTAATCCCACCTCCACCTTAAATGTATTCGTCACTCCCACTGCAGACCTCACCGCTGTCACACTACCCTCGTACATATCCTGTGCCACTCTTACATACATCTCTGACACTCCTGACTTCCTCATACAATACCACAACTTCTCTCTAGGCACCCTGTCATATGCTTTCTCTAAGTCCACAAAGACACAATGCAACTCCATCTGACCTTCTCTGTACTTCTCCATCAACACTCTCAGAGCAAACATTGCATCTTTCCTGGCATGAAACCATACTGCTGATCACTAATCATCACCTCCCATCTTAACCTAGCTTCCACTACTCTTTCCCATAACTTCATGCTGTGACTGATCAATTTAATCCCTTTGTAGTTACTACATCTCTGCACATCACCCTTATTCTTAAAAATCGGTACCAAAACAAGGTCTTCAGAATCTGTCCTATATGGATCATCTGAAATCACTGTCACTTTATTCTGTTTCATACAGACTACTCAGAGGTGATCTTTGCCTTGCATATAAGGCAATCTCTGACCCTGCTTTATTGGAAATGCTGCTAATCTGCAAGTCAAATGGTACATGAGTTACTCACTCTAAAGTCCTTAACCTGGTATGTGATATTAGTAGAACCTACTGGAGGGACAAATTTGTCTCCCAGAGGTTACCACACCTTTGGAACAGACTTCCACTTCATGTCAAACAGAGCACCTCATTGGCCCTCTTCAAAAGCAATCTGGACGATTGGATGGGTAACAGTAAACTCAACCAAGGGGTTCCATCTGTGTCCCTCTTGGACATGGAAGATAGGTGTTGATCATGGAAATAAGGGTAGAACTTGGCTAACCTTGTAAGGGCCCTAGGGCCATTAGCCTAGTAACTTCCTATGATCCTATGACTAAAGGACAGTTGACAGGCACATGAAGAGTACTGTCATACTGAGATAGGGATATGTATAACTGAATAAAGAGTCATAGCTCAGGACTTGGGGTTCACCACAGAAGGCACAGAGCAGTCTTCACAACATCAACATCTCACTGGTCAAAAAAGCTGCTTTAAAAATTATTCATTTTCTTTCTCCTTTTTTTCATATTTCATACAGTGACAAGAGTATATTTCTCCATAAATAAAGGTAACATAATAAACAGATTATACATTACATAGACCCTTTAGTCTAATCAGACTCCAAGCCTTTAACTCTCTCCAAGTCCATGGTGTACTCTTTTTCCCAACCTTCCCACATTAAAATCACACATCTTATCTACTTGACTCTTCCTTCAAACCTTTCTTTTCTTCTTTTATTTCCCTCTGACCTGGACTCAACACTCTTCATTAACTAAATCCTAATTTTTTTATTTACCATTCATAGTCACATCGTAAACATCATAATATAGTTCAAATTGATGCAATCAGGCCACCAAGTGCTACTGCCATCCAATGTAATATGTCATGCACCAAAGTATCCACTTTCAGTGGTTGGCAGCAATAAACTGTTGCAAACTCCACCTCCAAACAGTAATATAAAGATGCCCCCAACCTCAGTGGGAAATTTAACTAACTTACAAGATCCAAACATAAAGAAAAAAAGACAACAGCCAAGCCTTGACAACAAAAAACAAATTCACAGACTCCAAGAATTCAACCCTCAGAGAGCCGTCAATCACACCCCAGACCAGAATCTGACCTTCAACTCCCCCTCATGTGCATCCATCAGTACATAGTTGTAATCAAGACAAGCACATTATTACTTTATTGAGCAAATCTCCCTTTTTTTTCTTTTTTCTTTCCCCTGGTCATGCTATAAATATCTTTGTATAGCATACATCAGACCAAACAAGCCATTGGGTATCACTGTCCCTCAGTGCACCACATCAAATGTCAGAACCTCCCACTTCCCAATGATTGACATCTGTGAACCATTGCAACCTCAATTCCCAAACAACAACACAAAAATGCACTAGACCTCTGTGGGAAATCTGACTGACTTTCAAGTTCAAGACAGAAAGAAAAGTCAACAGTCGAGCTTCAACAACAAGAAAGCAAATACTCAAGCTCAAGTACTCACTTCCTTTAGAGTGGAAGCAGACCATCATTTCTCTTTCCCTCTAGCTTTATCTGTCTAAATTGAAAGCACAAGACCATCAAAATAGTCATAGTTACTTAGCGTACAACAACCACTTCTAAACAAGACACTAACTTCATCTAATCACCAATGTAAGAAAATAGCCACACATACATAAGAAGAAAAGAAAAATTCATAAAAGAAATGACAGCAATTTACAGTAATAGGTTTAAGCCCCACCCCCCCAAACTCACAACCAGCATACAGGATCAGTCAAAAATAAACAAAGAGAGCATAAAATCTCAGAGTATAAGCACTGTGTTAAGGTCCACAACTATGATGTGAATAATTACATCAGTGTCCAACTCTTCAAAGGATTTAATTTCATTTTGAGTTCTTTTATTAATGGTGCTGAATAATCATTGTCAAATGTTATTATGCTACTTTCTATCTTAATTGGAGATTTAGTCCAGGCTGTTTTAACAATGAATTATTTGTCTTGAGATGAAAAAAATCTCGTTCTTTCTATGCCATAGGACATAACTTCAGGAAAGTCTAAAACTTTAGGGAGCCAGGTTGTTGAAAAGTTTGCCATGCTTCCTCCTTCTATTTTTTTGGGCAAGCCAAAGATACAAATATTGTTTCTTCAAGACCTGTTTTCCAGATCATCTATTTTATTGTGTAATAAAGTATTCTGCTATAGAAGAAATTCTCTATTGTTTCAAACAGTCTCCCCTCTGTATCATTTAAAGCATCCTCTAGTCCAGCTATTTGTGATTTTTGTTGTTTTAGAGTCTCATGAATTTGATCCATCTGTTTTGAACATTTCTGTTTAAAGCTATCTAATTTGTTGTCCATTTTATCCATATTCAGAGAAAGTTCTTGTAGGTTGGCAAGTACAGATTGAATTTCCTTCTTCAAAGCTGAGTCTTAAAAATTGTTTTTGTGTGACTCATGACAGGTTTATGAGTAAAGAAATTTTCCAGATAAAAAATTGACAGGAAAATAAAGAGTTATAACAACATTCTTTTGATAATATCTTTAATAGAGCTTAAAGTAGTTTGAACTACTTACAAAATCAATTAGGATAATTTACAAATGTGATTTCCTGTCAGATATAGAAAAAATGTAGAAGAGCAGTGAAAATCTGCTACTAGTCAGCCAACATCCTAGCCACACCCCCTATAATTGTCTTTTTAATGGTTTCTTTACACAGCTAGCTTAATTTATAACCAAGTACATTCTGACTGTAATTTAAAGGACAGATTTGGGTCCCTTGATAAGATTGTATAAGAAGATTC
Organism: Protopterus annectens; assembly: GCF_019279795.1. Taxonomy (NCBI): domain Eukaryota; kingdom Metazoa; phylum Chordata; order Ceratodontiformes; family Protopteridae; genus Protopterus; species Protopterus annectens. The sequence goes on along the minus strand of NC_056746.1, from coordinate 1,300,733,787 downwards.
AGGCAGTGGAAGTATTTCTGTCTTGCTTTTTATTCATTCAGTGGTCAGAAAAGCATACCAATTGCTGCAACTGCCTTTTTATAGACCTTAAGGATGCTGTTGGGTTATTAGGCCAGATGATACAAACATTCCTTCTTCAGCAACATGTTTCAATAGAAATTTATCAAGGACAAATGCTATCCAAATAAAAAGAAAAGGCAATAATGGGCACCCTTGCCTGATACCATTTGCAACATTAAAGGGTTCTGAAATACAATTATTAACACAAGCCAAAGCTGAACATTTGCATATATCAATTCTGTGCTTAACGTATACAATTATTCATTATTTGGAAGTCCCAGGTTTTCCATAACTGCTTGTAAGAATTCCCAGACCACTTTGTCAAATGCTTTTTAAAAATTGACTATGACAGCAGCAGGCAATTCTTTACCTGCAAACATTTTTGTATGTTCCCGAAAATGCTAACCAAGCTTAGCCCTCTTATTCTGCTTTGATAAACCTCTGATGATTAATGAGACTAAATGAAAGAATTATCTTCTCCAACTGATTAGCTAAGATTTTTGCATATATTTTTAAGTCTAATTGCAACAATGACATCATCTACAGTTTGAGGGATTTACACAGGCTTTGCCTGGTTTAGGAAATATCATAATCCTCACCCTATTAGAATGTACCATAAGACTATCCTGCTGTTCCACATCCTGACATACTTGTATTAAAATATTTACCAGATCATGTGTTAAAGCTTTATAGAAATCAAGTATGAGGCTTCACTGCTTGGTACTTTCTCTTTCCATTACATTATCGATGGCCTGTTTTACTTCCTGCATAGTAATTACAGCTGACAGAGATTTAGGTTGCTAAATGGTAATTCCAGGAAGTATCAGATGAGTGATCAGTCTCTTCTTAACTGAAGATTGTCATTTCCCCAACTGGACAAATGCTTTACAATACTCATTTTAGTCATCAAGAATGACTTGCTGACTATTTGCCCATTTTCATCCTTTATTGCTTCCACCATAAGATCTCTAACTTGTTCTGTACATCTTCCAGCTAGAAGTATAGACAGTGTCAGATCTTTAGCTCAAAAACTATGCATAATATTTCCACTTGTCATGAATGTTTTGAAAGGCAAGAGCTTCATATCTTAATCTGACATCCTATGTACATGTAAGCATGTGCCTTGCTTTCTTACATAAATAGTGCTGTATTGATCTGAGTTTTCAAACATTCATATTTTGTGAGCATATATCTAGACCTTTCGTAGCCATTTTTTGTTGTCAAATGATGGTTTCAGTGCTTTACATTTATCCTGAGCCTTAAGAATCTATGTCTCAAACTTACAACCTATGCACTGAGACCCCTTCTGCATTAAGTGTCACATTAAGTCTAACTGGGCTTTGGTTTGAAAGCCTACAGATAAGCATATTGACTTTTGACATTTTGAATAATTGCCTAGCAACCAATCATTAATCAAGTCTGCTAGCACTTCTGAGCATAGGGCTAAGGAAAGTATAGCCCTTCACACTGGGTCTATGACCCCTCCAACAGTCATTTAATTTAAGCTCCTTTAATATCTTTTTAAATAGCAAATGTTATATGAGGAGTTTTGTTTCTGCCTGCAGGAATCCTGTCCACTCTAGGGTCAGGTATTGTGTTTACATACCTCTCTAGAATATATCTTACTCCGTCCATCCTCAAACCCTTTTCCCATTTTTGCACATGGGGTCAGGGTGTGACTACAGCAGTCACAATCATCACGAGCCAAGGTTTACACCACCGGGTGGCTAACCCTGCCATGGTGGTTCATTCATACCGCTCACTCGCACACATACTCTCAC